>NC_048437.1:30233339-30280839 GCF_004353265.1 Vitis riparia
GTGGATCGAAGATCAACTACAGGGTATTGTACTTTTCTTGGAGGAAATCTGGTAACATGGAGAAGTAAAAAGCAGAATGTGGTAGCAAGGTCGTCTGCAGAATCAGAGTTTAGGGCCATTGCTCAAGGGTTGTGCGAACTACTTTGGCTGAAGATTATTCTAGATGATTTGAGAATCAAGTGGGATGGTCCTATGAAGCTCTATTGTGACAACAAGTCAGCTATCAATATTGCTCATAACCCTATACAACACGATAGGACAAAACATATTGAGATTGATAAACATTTCATCAAAGAAAAATTGGAGGAAGGAGTAGTGTGTATGTCCTATGTTCCATCAGAATATCAATTAGCTGATATTCTAACAAAAGGGCTGAACAGTTCAATGTTTCACGATCTTGTATTCAAGCTGGGAATGAAAGATATCTATTCCTCAGCTTGAGGGGGAGTGTTGAGCTATAAATAGAATAGGAGAATTTTTTTTTCTTATTATGTTAGTTTCCTATTTCTGTAAATAGATAGGTTTATTGGTTTCCTATTTCTGTAAATAGATAGTTTTATGATTTAGAAATAGGTTAGTTTAGGAATAAGTTAGTTTCCTATTATGTCTCTTGTTTCCTATTTCTTCTCTTATAATCTCCTATATAAACCGTGTGTATAGTCTATCTAATAGAGAGAGAACTTATTATTTTTCATCCCATATTTCGTGTCAGTACCTAAAACTATGAAGTAGTTATGCAACCTCCCAAACAACATCCTCCAACTCCCAATCATTGAATTGTTTAATAAACCTTGGGACCCAACTACCTCCATCCCAAACATCTACCACCCAAGCATCCTTAGAAGAAGTAATAGCAAAAAGGCTCGGGAACGCATCCCTCAAAGACAAATTCTTGCACCACCTATCTTTCCAGAATTTCACCCGATTCCCTGAGCTAACGTGAAGACTTGTTTTTATCTTTGAGGACCTCCCATCCATTTCTAATTGCCTTCTAAACCTCTACTTCATACCTCCCTCTGACCTCCTTCGTGCATCATTCCCCCTCCTATAACCCATGCTTGCCAACAACTACCCGTTTCTAGAGAGGGTTTCTTTCCGTCATAAATCTCCAAGACCATTTCCCCAAAAGGGCCTTATTGAAAAGTGAAAGGCTTCTAAAACCTAAACCCTTTTTTTGTTTCTCCATGCAAACAATTGGCCAATTAACTAAATGGGGCTTATTCACCAAAGCCCCTCCTCCCTAGAGGAAGTCTCTTTGAATTTTTTCCAATCTAGCCACCACTTTTTTGGGGATAACAAAGAGTGACATATAGGAAATGGGTAGATTAGATAATGTGCCCTTAATCAACGTCTATCTTCCACCTTTCGAAAGATATTGCTTCTTCCACAAAGCAAACCTTTTTATAACTGCTCCTCCACCGCATTCCCAAACCTTATTGGGCTTGTAAGGAGCATCCAAAGGGAGACCTAAGTGGTTGGAAGGGTATCCATCGTATAACCTAAAACCTCGACAAACTCCTCCAAATTTGGAATGTTCCCAATGGAGATCAATTCACTTTTCTCAAGATTAATCTTTAGACTTGAGCATGCCTCAAACCACATAAAAACCCAACTTAGGTACTCTAGATTTTCCTTATTGGCATCACAAAAAATGAGAGTATCATTTGCAAAAAACAAATAGGAGACCTCTACTCCTACCTCATGCCTTTCTTTAACCTGGAATGCCTCAATAAAGTCACCATCCTTTGCCCTAGAAAGCAAGTAGGAAAGGATCTGCATCACTAAAATAAACGAATAAGGAGAAAAATGGTCTCCTTGTCTCAACCCTCTAAGTTGTTGAAAAAACCAGAAGTGCCATTGACTAGAATAGAGAAACGGACCATAGAGATATGCCATCTGACCCAATCCAACCACTTGGAGCCAAAACCCATTTTATCCATAATTGCCATGACACGACTCCAATTTACATTGTCGTACGGTTTTTCTATATCTAGCTTGCATAAGATCCTCTCAAATTATCTTTAAGTCTAGAATCAATGATTTCATTAGCTATCAATACAACATCTAAAATTTGCCCCCCCCACCCCCACCCCCAACAAAAGCATGCTGAAAATCTGAGACCAAAGTGTCCAACTTTTTTAGTCTATTAGCTAGTAAACCCCCAACCAAGCTAATAGGCCTAAAGTCCTTCAGCTCTTCAGTCCCCCTTTTCTTAGGCACCAAAACTGCAAAAGTAGCATTTAAACTTCTCTCAAAGCATTCTGACTCATAGAATTCACCAAAAAAGCCCATAACCTCGCTTTTTACAACATCCCAACAGCCTTGCCAAAGGGCCAAAGTAAAACCGTCCGGACCTGGTGCATTATCTCCACACAAACTAGACAAGGCTGAAAAAACCTCCTCTTCAGAAAAAGGAAACTCCAAGGCTGCTGAATCTGCCAACGACAGAGAGTTAAATACTAGCCCCTCTATGCTCGGCCTCCACTCCCCCATCTCAGAAAGCATCAGTTGAAATGCTCCTGCCACCCCCTCTTTAATACCACTCTTCCCCACTAGTAAAACACCATTTACCTTTAACTTTTCCAGAAAATTCCTCCTTCTGTGAGCGTTAGCCATTTTGTAAAAAAATATTGGATTTTTATCCCCTTCTTTTAGCCACAACTCTCTTGATTTCTGCCACCAAAACATCTCCTCCAACAGTGCCCATTTTTTAAACTCATCTTCCACTCCTTTATCCTCACTCTTTCTCTTTCTCTTTCCTCTTGGATATCTTCTAACTCATTCTATCCTCTTTATCCCTTCTGAAGCTTGTCTGTAATCTTTGTAAAAAAGTTGCCATACCTTCAAGTTCCGGATCATGGAGCTATCTTAAGAAGCAGGGACTCCACTAACCTTACTCTATTTAAGCTCAAAATGGAAATAAAACACCAGGTAAGAGTTCCTAGAAAAATGGTTGACATATGCTTTTACCCCTTAGATTTAAGCTGTTTTAATTGAAGAGTGAAAATTTCAGAAGAGATATTAGGCTACAAACTGGACCTGGTTTCCTTCCATTCATCCGCATGTCAAAGTTTAAGAGCTAGAAGCTTTAATTTTGTAAAATTAATGTTCTTTTGCTTAGTAACCTGCTGTTGTATTACTGTTTTGAAATTGAACAATTTGATGTGTTAGTTACAAGTCTGTGGCATGAGACCAAATTTCATGGGAAGTCAGCGTTGATAGAGTTACATTGAACCATCCTAGATTTCATAATTATTTGAGGTTTGCGATGTGTTTATCAGTGTTTTTAGAATTGAATTGAAAAAGTTTCCTGGGTCACTCATTGGACCAGTGGTTCAACTGCAGCAAACTATGATGTCAACATGATATCTTAAATATATGATTTATATATTTTGAAAATTAAAAATAATTATAAGTAGTTAATATATATGTATTAAAATTAATAGATTGAATCATGATAACTATAAAATGTAAATGTACTACAATTTGTAAGGTACTGATGCGGAGAGAGGAAAAAAAAAGTTCAAGTCACAGAGAGGAAAAAAAGAGTCATCCAGTTTTTCAACCAAACTGATAACATGACCGGTGGGCAGTCCAACTGGCCAGTCTGGTCTGGTTCCAGAAACCATATTGTTTATATTGGAATCTTTTGGGAAGGAAAAAAATGTGGAAAGCCTACACTGGTGATGGAATTTACCAAGGATCTTTCTAGACAATTAGTAAATCTCATTATCAGTTTTCACTTTTATGGCTTTTATGTAGAGTACAAGTTAAACATTTTTGACAAATGTATTAAATTATTTTGGAAAATTAATAAAAGGTAATTATTAAATTGAGCATGATTAATGAGCCATTAGATTCTCTGAATAAAGAAGTTGCAATCAGTTCCTTTTATTTTCACAACATCGGTCACAATTTTTTGACGTATCTGACTTTATGTTTGATTATGTAGAGTACAAGTTAAACATTTTTGACAAATGTATTAAATTATTTTGGAAAATTAATAAAAGGTAATTATTAAATTGAGCATGATTAATGAGCCATTAGATTCTCTGAATAAAGAAGTTGCAAGCAGTTCCTATTATTTTCACAATATTGGTCACAATTTTTTGACGTATCTGACTTTATGTTTGATGTTGCTGTGGTGGTTGTTCTGTAGATCACACAGTACATGCAAGTTCCTCTATCATATGCAGATGCTGTAATTGGGGCATCTGGTGTAAATATAAGCTATGTACGCCGTACCAGTGGGGCAACTATAGCAATAGAAGAAACAAAGGGAGTACCTGGGGAGATGACTGTTGAGATAAATGGATCTGTTTCACAAGTCCAAACTGCTCAACAGTTGATACAGGTATTCTTTGAATCCCTTGACATTTTTAGTGTGTATAATTTTGCCTTAAGTTTGTTGGTTCTAGCTTTGATCTGTTTGGTTATGGCTTTCGGCTGTTGGCTTATTGTTTCTACTGGTATTTTCCATGCACTTACAATGTAGTGTCCAGAAAGCTATGGTAGTAATGCATGGTTGAGTTTACAGAGGATATTGACCAAGACTTGAATTTTTAGCGAGTAGCAATCCGAGACCACATAAAAATATAGTACCTTTTATTTCCAGTTCTGCTTCTTTCTGAAACCAGTAGTAGCCACTTATGCACTAGTTATGTCTCTGAGATGCAGCAGTTGGACCATGGCAAATTATTGTTCCCTCTTTTCCTCTCCTACATGTGTGTGTCCGAGCACGCCAAAACTGTGAAAAAACCTGCAAAACCCTCTTACCATCCCATGAGATCTGGCCATGAAATCTTTGCTTTTTGTTCAGTGGAGCACTAAAATTTAGTAGAAGCAACATTTGGTGGTACCCATGAATTGCATCATGGCCCTGTTTTCCAAGTTGAGGTTATTATGTGCATGCTTGGTGTTACTTCTATCCAGTAAAATATTAAATGAGCATGGCTTGACTTGTGTTGCACAATAAGTGAAAACATGCACATTGGTTTTAGTGGGTACCCAATATCCAAATGTCATATATTTGGTGAACTGGCACCTCACTACCAGTTATCATGGTCTGATGAACTATGTTTCTTGTGCTATTCATATATAATCAAGCATTTGATTATGTGTATGATGTATCATATATTAGATTAATCATGTTTTCCTTGATGCAGAACTTCATGGCTGAAGCTGCCAGCTCAACACTGAATCTCGCTGGTGGAGCAATCAGCCAAGGATATAATCCATTTCCAACTCATGGCGCTGTCTCTACGTCTCAACCATCCAATGTCATTGAACATTTAGGCCCTTCAGCTGGTGGAAGTCATGGTTCAGTATATGGCTCCCATTCTGGCTATTGAGAAGCTAATATTTACCATCCTAATCCAATTCGGGCCAAGTTTCAAGTAAACAATATGTTAGCACCAAAGCTTTTGTAGAACATACTGGGTAGTTCAATGCAGGGAATTAGTAATGTGGGATCCAGAAAGTTTTAATTAGGGACTACCAAATGTTTTTCATTTCTCTTACAACATACATTGGGTGAAACAATCAGGTTGGACCTTTCTAAGCTGGTTCTATTTGGTTTCTGATGGTGCTGCTTTGGCTGCTCTCTGTTGCAATTTGTGTGCTCACCTGTCCCGTTTTCCTTACTGCTTACCATGACTAATACGCTGCTATTTTCTCTCCATGCAACTAACTATATGGACATGGGAATTCTTATTCATTTTCTTTCAACATGGTGGGTAGACATGGCTTTGATTAGGTAATGGGTAATTGGTAATTGGCATTGGTGATCATTGTTTTGGAGTTTGGTTGGTCCTTGGTAGAATTCAACTACCTTTGGTAGTTGTGGATGACCCAACCCCGCCCCTGCAGTTGACATGCATGCCTAGAGCTCAGGTGGAACGAAGCTAATGAAGTAGGGCAGCTGTGTACAATCTTAGCTTTCTGGCTATTTTGATAATACCAGTGTGTAGTGTGTAGTGTGTATGACCTTTTTGGTTGGTGATGATAAAATGTCTAAACCAATACAAGCACATCAGGGTTCGTTTAGGAAATTATGTTTAAATTAGTTATTTTTAGAATAGAAAATAGTATTTTAAATTAAAGGATTTTAAGAGAGTTTATTTTAAAAAATAATGAAAAATTGTTAATTTCACTCATGGTATCCCCTATCACTATTAGTTTGAATGGAATTCATCCTAATTAAATAATTTTAAAATATTTTTAATGATTGTAGGACCAAATTCCATATTCAAAAACTAGGAATCAGGAGAACTAGTGTTACCATGTTATTTATATTAAAATTTACCATACCCATTCTCGGCGGATTCTGATTTTCTAACCCCTAGAATTTTCCAAAATGAATTCATCTACAAAATTCTTCCGTGTTGAATGAGAACATATACTGAAAGTGTAGGAAACCTACTAGAGGATCAGCTACTGCCTCATCCTTTAACCTATGGGGATAATATTAGTAGTCGATTCCAATTCCAATTATTGTTTCCCTTTACAGGCAGATTCTCACTCGTCTGCACTGAACGCCGTCCGCGTTGGTCCTGAGCCGGGATCCAACTCTTTTCGCGAACTTCGAAGTTATAATACGTAATTCAAACATGTTCCAGGGAACATATCAATACCCATCACAAGAGCTATAATGAGAGTTACTTATTATAAATTGATTTTGATTTCCTATCAAAAAAAAAAAAAAAAAAAAATAGAGCTAGAATGAGAGGGACTATAAGCTGGTTTTAAAACTCTTAACAATTAATTCAACTTTTCCATAACATCTCCTATTTTCATGTGGATACCTTTTAAGTATATGAACACATAACACATCTAAACTGCAGATTGAAGCTCCCGATATACTAAAGAAAACCTAAATTTTCTTTACAGGGTCAAAGAGAATATACTGGTGATCTATATAGGTGCTGCACAGGTTGTTCTAAAATGCCCCGTCTGATTACAGCGGCTGCAATGAACTACCCTCTTCACTCGACCGCGATCTTCTGCTCGAACTCGCCTTTTCCTTGGTCGCCCTTGTGGCCGGAGGGACTTTGGTGGGTTTATAATGGTCTCGACGGCATTATCACCTCCATTCTGTGATCCATCTGCCATCTCTTTCCAAAGGGTTTTGTCTGGAATTGGGTGTATGGTTTGAGAGTATGCCTTGCGGTAGGTTGCCACAGTGAAACAACTTTCAGTATACCGATGAACATTCTGTCTGCAAGAGAGGAGAGCTGCCACAGCATGAGCACATGGGAGCCCATGCAGTTGCCATCCGCGGCACAGGCAGCAGCGGTTCCTGATATCAACTATATTCGTTCCTTCATGGGATATGACCTCAAATTCAGCTTCATTGGCTCGGAGAACCTGGTAAGTACGCGCTCGCTCAAGAGCCTCTGACACACGCCTTTCAGCTGAGGGAACGAGTATGCTGGTCCATTGCATGCTGGTTTCACGTCGTTCATTGAACCAAGTCATCAGTTGCCGACGAATACACTCCATCATTTGAATTATTGGAAGCCCAGATGCTTCGAGTATCCATGTATTTAGTGATTCCACTACATTTGCTGTCAGATGGCCAAAACGGGTTCCCTCAAAATATGCTGTTGCCCACAAGCGAGGTGGGATTCGTCGAATCCAGTAAGCAGCTTCTTGGGATATCTCCTCAATCTCAAGGATTTTTGCTTCAAATTCAATTACGGTAAGAACCTGGGCAGCTTCCCAAAGAAGGTTAACAAGCAGAGTATTGTTGAACTCTTTTCGGAAACTGTCGCTGAGATGCCGCATGCAGAATCCATGAAAAGCAGTAGGAAAATTAGCTTCGACCCCTTCCACAATAACCTTCTGTCTATCAGACAAGATTGTAAGCCTTGGCATGTTCTCTGTATTAATTTCAAGGAGGTTGTGCAGCTCAGATAGGAACCACATCCAGTTATCATCATTTTCTTCATCAACAACCCCAAATGCCAAAGGAAATAGAGCACCATCTCCATCAAAACCAGTGGCAAAAAGCAATGTCCCAAGGTATTTGCTTTTCAGAAGGGTTCTGTCGAGCCCAATTAGGGGCCGGCATGCATTCAGAAATCCATAGATTGAAGCTTGAAATGAAACAAAAAGGCGGTGGAAAGAGCTATCCATAGGATTTGCATAAACCAATGCAATACTTTCAGGATTGGTCCGTCTGATTTGGTCGCAGTACTGTGGAAGAAGACGATATCCTTCCTCAAATGACCCACGAACAGCAGCCATGATCCGCTCCTTTCCTCTCCAGGCTTGCTTGTATGATAGGGTAATCCCATGAACTCGATGAATCTCTTCTAGTATCTCTTTTGGTTTATAATGAGGGTTTTCTTTCAGGCTTTGCTCAACTGAACTTGCGACCCACTGTACTGAAGCTTGTTGATGACCGAGATGTGTAATTCCACCACAAGTATGTGATTCATGGATAGTCCTGATTGTGAAGGTGGGAACACCTGGAAGCTTTGCACAATGAATTCGCCAAGGGCATCCATCACTTGCACATTTGGCAGTGAAACGAGTCTTGTCAGACTTAACTGTCTGTATCTCAAAATGAAGAGCAATGGCAGTGTCTCTCAATGCCCTCCTACAGCTCTGCACATCAGAAAATTCCTGGCCAACAACCAGTTCATGGTTAGGAGCTGGAACTACGGTCCTGGACTGAAGGACAGGAGAAGAAACCAGTAGCTGAGAGTGCTGAGCAGTCATACCAGAGGCATCCACAATACTGATTTCCCCACTCTGGCTCACAGTCAGCTCTATGTTCTCATCAAGATCATGGTTCTCTACAAGCGCCAATTCATGATTCTCGGACAAACTCAATGCATGATTCTGAACAGTAAGACCCAACTCATTATCATGGTTATCAACATCATTATGGTGTTGATCAACATCAGGATCATGATTCTGGGACATATCTAATCCATTCTCATCCACACGATCAAACCCATTCTCGTGATTGTGGTGGCCATGAGCATGCCGGAGAGCCATTTCATGTTCATGGTTCTGGCCAAGGGCTAGTTCATCATCATGTGCATGTCCCAAAACCAATTCATGACTGAGAACCAAATTGTGATTATGCCTGAGTCCCAGTGGTTGGTTGTGGCCAAGCGATAAATCATGATCATTCCCAAGAAGCAAATCATTGTTCGCCATGACTAATCCAAACTAATAATTCAATTTATTCCCCACAAAACTTACTTGATTAGGTTTTTCCAAGAAACCCTGTTCACAAAAAAAATAAAAAATAAAAAATTTCTATATCAAAATCAGAATCCTTTTTTTTTTTTTTTTTCCCTCGAATACTCATGAATGTAGTACAAGAAAGAAGCAAACATCAAAACATGAAACAAATATAACAGGAAAATACCTTAAACAGATGGTAGACTCAATTTGTTCTATTCTTTTACCTTCTCCCCAATTGAAGAACTTCCCAGCAAATATATCCACAAAAGCAGTGCCCTGAAGCATCAATTTCAATGAAATTCAAGCTGACAAAACCATGGAGGAAAAATGCAAAAGTCACAAGAAAAGAAATCTAGTAGAAAATTTAACCTTAAAAAAAAAAAAAAAGCTTCACACAAACATTGCAATAGTTGCAAGGAAAAAAAAAAAAGGCAAATAAATCAGCATCTAGGGTTTCTGGTTTTCATAAAACAAAAGCAACAGGAAGATAAGTTCCAACTTTTAATTTTCTCTCCCTCAGTTTTCTCCTCAACCAAACAGAGGCCAACACCCCTCCATGTGGTTCCCGGAAAAAGAAACTCGTGAAGTCGAGATTTTTCATCACATGGGAACCAAGAAAAGACAAAACTTCCACACAACACCACTCGGTTGAGTCGAGTTGGGTTTTCTTCTTTTTCCGTTTAAAAGAAGGAAAAAAGAACCGTAAGACTCCCAGGTTTATTTTCCTTTCTTTTCTTTTCAGAGAAACCAAACACGAGGGGTCTAGAGAAAATACAGGAAAAACAACTCACATGAGAAGCAACAACCAACCCAGAAAGAAGAAACTCAGCCAGAACCTGCAAAAATTGAGACAAAGAGAGATCAATCAATGACCCCCAGAAAAGTAAAAATAAAAAATGGAATTTGCAAATAATAGAGAATGAAACAGTAGATTCATTGAAGAAAAAGGAGGGAAAAGAGAGAGAGGAGGAGGAGGTGAGGATTTGATTTTGGCGGGTGGGTAAGATGGAAAAAACCTGCAAGAGAGAAGGGCAGAGAATTGCAGGGGCAAAGGGCAATGGAAGATGGGGCAAAACCTAGGGCTTCTCCCCCTTCAAGAGAGGGCATTTAAGTCATCCCCTTACCCAACCCCACCTTTTTTTTTTTTTTTTTTTTCCATTTTAAATAACTTTTAATATTATATATAATATATTTTTCTTTTTTAAAAAAAAAAAAATTATTCCCTGTTTCTACTAAAATATAAAACCTGTTTAGATTTAAAAAGGTTTTATAAAATATTAAAAATGACTAAACTTAAAAGCACTTGTAAAAAATAAACCAAAGAAAATGAAAATATATAACTAACAAATGTAATTTCTTTATTTTCTTTTTAGAAAAAGTCAACAGTAAATAAATTTTTATGGTTTTTATTTTATAGAAACAGTTTTTATTTTTCTCCATAAATGCATTTTCAAGAAAAAAAAAAAAGGAAGAGAAAATAGAAAATAAATGTATTTCCACATAATATTTGTTTTTATGTGGAAAATGAGTAGATTTGAGTACCACGATGAATTAAGGGTACTTGTGTACTTTTTTGCTTAGTTTGTATCACAGCCAAGGGTATTTTCTCAATTTCACTAGGTCACTTGCTCCCTCTCTGTCCAAGCCCTAACCATAGCCACTTGGTCTTTTAAGGGCTATTGGTAAGTGCTACAAGATTTCATGCATTCCGACCCAAATCCATTTGTGAGGAACATTTTCTTTTTCAAGTGAAATCCTCCACTATATGAAAGAGCAAAAAATTGTTTTCTTTTAAGTATGGAATAAGAAGCCGTATCTTAATATATGTATATAATTTATTTGGAGCAAATCCACCTTTTGAAATATGAGTGGAAAGAATAACAAGAATATTTATAACATCTTTCACAATCTTGGAGAGATAGTTTACTAATAGATTAAGGTTTAAGTTATTCAATTCATTTACATATCATGAATGTTTGAAATTCAAATTTTGTAAAGAGATATTACTTTTGTTAGTTTAAACCAAAAACATTTATTTCTGATATCATATCCATAATTAGCGCATTCGCAATTATAGTTTCATATCAAAGGTTACAACCAATATTACTAACATGAATTATTAATATCTCTATGTGCAATTGGTTGAGACATAAACCTTTCCCTATTCCTTTTCTTTTCTTTGTTTTTTCCTTGGAAAAGAAGTTGAGTGAATTGAGTAAATACTAAATATTGTCATTTTTTATCCATCATTTGGGTTGATAAACTAAATCGGATAATTATATGAGTGAGATAAAACAACTTATGAATTTGTTGAAAATGGATTAAATCTCATTTTCTATGTACAAGAGTAAAATAAAAATAAACCTAAGCAGTAGATACCAAGATTGGTTGATTAGGCATCAATCACAACTTGAAACGATCTGAATTTGAACCAACTATATGGAGTTTTGGTTTTACTACCCTTTCTATGTATTAACATATATGTATTACCTTAAGAATGATAGGGCAAAAATAAGTGAATGACTAGAAATACCAACATACATAAAGAATTAGTAATGGAGGCATAAAAGAATACTAATAATGTCATTAAATTGGTAGAAATGATTAGATCATACTCCTCATGACTCAGATCTAGAGTATGTTCGTAACCATTAATTAAAAATATAGCTTATATCAATAAAATACACTTTTACTTTCTTTCACAGTCCCATTCACTTTTTCCTACAAGACCTTAAGAATCAATAATTTTATATAAAGAAATATTAAATTCAAATCATTTACTTTCTTTTAAAACCCCCTCAATTTTTTTATATGAGAAACTATTACACTCAATTGCTTGCAACCATTACTCTTTAATTTCCGATGAGATCTATCTTGTAGAAGTACCTAAATAAGATTTGATTTCTAAGTTTCATTGTAAAGTTAATTGATTACTTGCAAATTTGCAATTAGGTAAATCAATAGTTCAAACCTCATTCAAAGTTAGAGCATTTCCCATTCTCAAAATTCAAAAATCGATTAGACTTAATTTAGTTTTTTTTTGTTGACCCAGCCTTTAAGGTACATTTAGGGGGCCACAAACATCATAAAATAATTAATTAATTTTTATTTTTTTCATAGTCACGTTACGGTAAAGAGGAAGGCATAGAAATTGAGTACCAACTTAAGAGGCCAAATGTCATAAAATAAATTCTATTTTTTATAGTCACGTTACAGTTGAGGGGAAGACATTGGAATTATGAGTACCAAGTTAAGAGGGAGATACATAAACGGTGCAACAAATTCAACACCTTTTATGTCATGCCTGCTTTGTCTGCTTGTCTCAGTGTTGATTAAAAAGACCTAACTCCTTGACATTTAACTAGCCTACACAAAAACAAGGCTTGACAAACATGGACTAGAAAGGTCTAATATATGGAGTATAAAACAGGCACATAGAAATGCAGCTTACGAATTCGAATGCAGAACCCGACAGCCCCAGGGCAATCCTGTTGAACGCTGTTCAAGCATAAGTATTAAAGTAAGCAATCCCAGCTTTCTGCTTCAAGCAAAACTCCCTACTCCACAAGCATCTCATCTTTTACTGCATCCTACATGATCCCATGCTGGTTCCTCAAATTCATCAAAGAAGACCTACTCTTCCTACCAAAACAAATTTCCAGTGAAAACCTACTGTTCATCCTTTCACATCATGATGGAACTATACCCTTTATCCGAGCAGATTTGAGCTTGCATAGTGACTCAGAGACCACCTTCTGCAAGGCAACGCGGTGCAGTTGATTATTGCTTCCATTTATGGCAGTTTTTGAGAGGAACGTGATTTGTTGAGCATCTAAATTATCATCAAGTAGTTCATTCCAGAATGTATCATCCTCATTGAGGTTTGAGGCTCTCATGAGTTCTATTACTTGCTCCAAGTTTGCAACATTCCTACCAGCACCACAACCCATGGCAGTTGCAGCTCCCACTGCATTTGCAATTGCTAATGTGTTAACTGTAGGAAGGTTGTGGATAAAACCAAATGCAATGGCAGCTACAAAACTATCCCCGCATCCAACAGTGTCAATGACATTCACCTGTTACAGATATCAGAATATTACTTAAGATTTCGTAAGTGAAAGATGGAGTATGAATCATGAGTAAGTTAAACAACAAAGCGCTTTATTTCCATTTTATTTCCAAATTGTTGTAAGAAAATACGTTCTTCTCCAATAGAATACATTCTTTCTTCTTTATCTTTTGAGTTGAAGACAGGGCACAGCTTGTCACACTCCAGGGGTTTTAAAACTGTTTGGGCACAAAAAGGTTCCATGAAGCTGCAAAACCAAAAAATTTATAATAATTGGTTTGAATAAAAGATGAGGATGTGTTTGAATATGCTGTAAAAGCCCTCTAAATAGTTGAACTGGTGAAAATAAACGAACTTCAAAAGGATAGAAAATTAGCATCCTTGCAATAATTAACTGGAAAAAAAAATTTCAGAGATTGGGAGAAGGGATATATCAAAATAGAAGTATAAGTTGATACCTTGAATGCAGGCGCACAAGATACACTTGACAAAGAAATTAGAATTGAACCCTTTGAACCCATTTTAACAATCACCCATTTCGTTCGCATCCCCTTTCTGAGCAATTCTTGCCCTGCTAGAATTGGGTTTCCTATGCCAGTCAATGACTCAGCCTGGACATTTGCACAGGTAAATTAGATCAGGCAGACAGCTATAAACTATTTACTAGTGCAGATATTTCAGCACGAATTAAGAAGATAAAGAACAAAAAAAAAAAAATGCATTTGTAATGTACTCAAGACAAATGAATTTTTGTCCACCATGATATACAACAGAGAGTACATATGAACAAAAAAATGTTGAGCTTGGTAATTTTTTATCTTGTAGAATAAATGATATCTGCATATAATAGACACAATCTTGCAATAAATTGTGGCATGTGCTTATAACCAGGCATGTCAGCAGAAAACTTCAAACAATTAGAACATATGCATTTTCAATACTACATGTGTTGCTTTCCACTTTCATAGGCTAAATAAAAAATCTCTCTGCACTTTAAAACTAGCTTAGCTAGTGTCAACTAAGCGTTAAAATAAGCCCATTCCAAGCATATAGCACCATAAAGTCACACATCATGTTCCACTCATGTACAACATTCCTCATTAATCACAAAAATGATGTTTTGTATTTTAAAACATCTCAGATCCTTTCCAGAAGTCCACCTTATTCCAAGATCCACTAAAAAAGAAGCTATAACAATCTCCAATATTTTTAAGCTGCAATTCAATAAAACTAATGAATCTGTAAATCGAAGATGGAACTTCTTCGATAACTTGCAACAATCTCCAATTTTTTTAAGCTGCAATTCCAGTACAACTAAAGCATGCATAGAACCTAAATACTGTGAATCTGGTAACTATATGTTTGTCCAACTTCATAAATTCCACTTTCTATGAGTATTGGGAATAGCATGAGATGGAAAAACCAACTTACACTAAAACTAATTTCTACACCTATTTGCATTTTCATTTGCCCTCTCATGCATATACTTTATAGGCCACACTGTCGTATTAAGCACCTTAAGTTTTTAATCAAAGGTTCAAAGAAAAAAAAAAAAAAAAATCCAGCTTTCTTACAACAGAGAAACCAATTTTAGCTGAATGAATATGTCAAAATAAATGAATAGCAAGAAGGATAATATTCAAAATGAATGCATCCAGACAACCTAATGATAGAACCACAAAAGTAAGGAGAAGTCATACATCCAACATGAAGGTGCTTACATAACTTTTTTTTTTTTGATCAGTAAATAAGATTTGTATTAAACGCCAAAAAGGGCGCACCAAAGTACACACAATGTATACAACGGTAGCCAAAAAGTGCCAAAAAAAAGGAAGAGGAAACAAAAAACTACTTCTTCCCTCAAACCAACCCCAACCAATCAATGAAATCTACTATGGACGTTAATCTTTCACCGATAAATAGTTTGGTCCAAGATAACAAATTACACAAAAATAAATATTTCAGCCTTTGGATTGAGAGCCCCACATTCTCAAAAGATCTTCTATTTCTCTCTTTCCAAATAGTCCAGAAGAGGCATAAATGAGCTACCCTCCAAACCTTTTTCCGCTTTCTTCCAACAAACGAACCATGTCAGCCTAGCAGAGTTTCTTTAACTGTGGACTGCATCACCCAAAAAACTCTAAAGAGAGAGAATAAGAGCTCCCACAACACCCTTGTCTTGTCACAATGCAAAAGGATGTGGTCAATTGACTCCTCATGAGATAGACAAAGGAAACAAGGGTTGGCCAAAGATTAGAAGGGAATTGCAAGTTGCCTCCTTTGATGCTGATCAAGAGTCAAAGTTTTTCCCCAAGTCACCTCCCATGTAAAAAAGCTCACCTTAGGAGGAACCCACACATTCCACACAACACTAGAAGAGAATTGCACTACCCTTCTTGTCTCTAGGCGCTAAAGTGATTTAACAGGGAAAGTCTCACTCTTCGTATCAACCCAACACACTTTATCCTCTTTACCCTCTTCAACCACTTTATCTTGAAGTCTTGCCAAAAAGAGTTCCACAATACCAATCTCCCAATCATTTAGGGATCTCAGGAAGTTAGGATTCCAACCATCCCTCTCACTAGAATGCTGCCACAACTCCACCACCCAAGCGTTTTTAGAGTTAGAAAGGACAAATAAAGAGGGAAAAGAAATATTTAACGGTTCATCCCTGCACCACTTATCTTTCCAAAACTTTATCATTTTCACATTGCCCACCAAAAAGGACAATTTACAACTAACTAAATCCCACAACTTTCTTTTGGTCTTCCATAACCCAACACTGTAGCCTCCTCTTGCTTCCTTAGAGCACCAACCCCCTTCCAAATCCCCATATTTACCACTAATGATTTGTCTCCAAAAGGCCTCCCTTTTTGAATCAAAGCGCCAAATCCACTTACAAAGGAGGGCCTTGTTAAGCAAGTTAAGGCACCTATCACCTAGGCCCCCCTTCTTTCTGTTAAAGCAAACGGTATCCCACTTCACTAGATGAGGCTTACTAACTAAAGTCCCGCCTCCCCAAAGGAAATCCCTTTGAATTTTTTCCATCCTTAACTACACAATTCTTGGCATCCGGAAAAGAGACAAAAAGTAGGTTGGCAAACTAGATAAAATACTTCTAATCAACGTTAGTCTTCCCCCTTTCAAAATGCATTGTCTTTTCCATACAACCAATCTTTTGCGGAATCTTTCTTCCACCCCATCCCAAGCCACCAAAGAATTATAAGGGGCGCCTAAAGGGAGCCCCAAATAGGTGGTTGGGAGCACTCCCACTTTACAACCTAATACAAGGGCCAACTCATCTAGGTTCTCCGCTCTCCCCACCGGAATAAGCTCACACTTGGTTAAATTAATTTTAGACCCAAAATGGCTTCAAACCACATAAGCAGCCAACTTAAGTAGGTCAATTGGGTATGGGAGGCCTCACAAAACAACAAAGTGTCGTATGCAAATAGTAGATGAGTAACCTCCAAACCCTCTCCACCTCTACCATTCACTTTAAAGCCAGTCAAAAAGTCACCTTCCCTTGCCCTTCGAAGGAGATAGCTAAGCGCCTCCATAATAAGCACAAACAAATACGAAGAAAGAGGATCCCCTTGCCTTAATCCTCTAGAGCTTTGGAAGAAATCCGAAAGGGTACCATTCACAATAACCGAGAAACTTGGAGAAGAAATGCACGAACTAATCCAATTGATCCACCTTTCGCCAAAACCCATTTTTTTCAATACCGCAAGTAAAAAGCCCCAATTGACATGATCATATGCCTTCTCAATATCTAGTTTGCACAAAACCCCAACCCTATTACTTTTCAGCATCGAATCAATTGCTTCATTTGCTATTAGGACTGCATCAAGGATTTGCTTACTTTCCACAAAGGCATTTTGAAAAATGGAGGCCACTTTACTAATCATCTTTTTAAGCCTATTAGCCAGCACTTTAGTCAATAACTTATACAAGTTGCCCACTAAAATTATAGGCCTGAAATCCCTAAGATCTTTAGCCCCTCCTTTCTTTGGCACCGACACCAGAAATGTAGCATTGAGGCTTTTTACAAATCTGCCGTGATCATGAAAATCCTTAAAGAAACCCATTACCTCTTCCTTAACGACATCCTAGCAACATTGCCAAAACGCCATTGAAAAACCGTCTAGCCTTGAAGTTTTGTCCCCATTAAGAGCTGACAATGCGTTGAACACCTCTTCCTTAGTGAAAGGTTCCTCTAACTTCGCTGCATCTTGCCTATTTAAGGCTACAAAGTCCATGCCACTTATACTAGGGTGCCAATCCCCAGATTCTAATAAAAGGATCTGGAATGCTTGGACAATTCCCACTTTAATATCAACTTCCTATGTTAACCAAGCCCCATTAATCTTGATCTTAGCCAAAAAATTTCTCCTTCTATGTGCATTTGCCATTTTGTGAAAAAATTTGGTATTTCTATCACCCTCGTTCAACCAAACTTCCCTTGACTTTTGTCTCCAGCTTGTTTCCTCCATAAAAGCCCATTTTCGAAATTCTACCCTTGATGCCTCCCTGGTAGTCTCCTCCTCAATAGTTAAAGTCCCTAGTAACTCCTTAGAATCCCAAAAGCCCACCTGTGTGAGGGCCAAATTCTTTCTACCAATCACATTGCCAAACACCTCAGAGTTCCAACTCTTCAAAAAACCTTTTAGTTTTTTCAATTTTTTTGCCAGAATGAAACTAGAGGATCCTCTAAAACTAAGTCCCACCCACCAAGACTTCACTAAATCCTTGAAACCCTTCTCCTTTAGTCACATATTCTCAAACCTAAAGGGAGAAGAACCCCTCCACATCCCACCCACATCCAACAGATTCGAAGAATGGTCTGACATGGGTTTGGGCAAGATACATTGCAACACACTGCTAAAATGGCCTTCCCATCCCTTAGAAACCAAGAAACGATCTAACCTCGAATGGGCCTGATTATTCAAACTCCCACTCCAAGTAAAGGTCCCTCCTAGCAAAGGAAGATCCCTCAAATGGAGATCATCAATGACCTTTGTAAATCTTCTCATTGTCGAAGACAATCTCAAGGCACCAGTACGTTCACCTGTAAATCTCACAACATTGAAGTCTCCTCCAAGGCACAACGGGTCACTCCATAGGCCCCCAATTGCCCCCAATTCATCCCAAAAATCCTCTCTAGCACTCCCAAGTGTAGGGCCATACACCCCCGTAAAAATCTAGATGAAAGCATCATCACAACACTTAAATCGACAAGAGATTGAGTACAACCCCAATTCCATGCCCACCAGCTCTAGAACTCTGTTATCCAAAAAGACTAGAATCCCTCCTACTACCCTTATGGCCCCCCACTTTAGGAATCTTCCTGTTCCTAGACTACGAACCACCCCCATGGACATCTCTTGGATTTTGGTTTCCTAAAGGCAGACCAAATTTACCTTTTGCGATTTAATGAAAGACTTTAAAACCATCCTTTTATTACTGTCATTGGCCCCTCTTATGTTCCAAGATAGAATTCTTAACTTCATGAGACAACCGTAGATAACACCCAACATTCTCTACCCTTACCACCTTTTATATCTGGCCTCTTGTAGTTCACTGACCACTTTAATTTCTTAAGCTCTCTTTTAGAATGAGAACTAGACGATTTGTTTTTTCTCTTACTATGTTTCCGATCTCCTTGATTCTTATGAGCCTTGATTTTATCAAGGAGAGCCAAAATCTCATCCTCAAAGCCTTGAGTTGGCATACCCAAGAACTTACTAAAGGCAGCCAGCCTATTGAAAAACCTTGTTTCTTCTGTCGTTTCAACATCTTCACCTAGAGCATAGTTCCTTCCCTCAACAAAGTTCGTCCTAACCTCTCCAACCATGACTTCCTTTCCTTTGAGCATCGGAACCTCCAACAGATTCCCATCAGTCAATATCATCTTCAACGGGCCCAACTCCATAAGCAAACCCTTCCCTCTCACCTCCACCAACCGACGACTAGAGGACGAGGCCACTTCCGAGCACCCTGCGTCACAACCACCTAGCAAAAAAAGGAGAAGAAGAAAAGAAAGCCCCAAAACCGAAAAAGGGAGAAGAGAGAGGAATCTAACCTGGATAACTCACCATTTCCTCCAAAAGGGCTTCATCGGTCTATAGCTGAAGAGAAATTGACGATGAGAAGGCCTGCCTTAGGGGAGAAACCACCCCACTACCACCGACGTCTTCACTAAAGCCATCCCTTGTATCTCTGAAACGCGAGAGAACCCTATTCCCCTTTTTAAAGCCTTCCCGATCCAAAGAGGAAAGGCCTAGAAGAGATGAGCCCTGATTGCTTGGCCCATTCACTAAAAGAGTTGGGCTTCGACTGGGCTAGGCCTCCACTAACTCAGGCCCTTTAACAAAGTTAAGGCCTGACTCCACACCCAAGCAAAGACTTTCCACACATGGGTAATCTACACCCTGCTCAACCACACAATCCCCACCATCTCCCAAAACCCCTCTCTTGTCAACGTCTCGTCCTGCCAACCCTAACATTGCAGCCAACACCATGCCTACCAACCTGCCCCCACCGCTAGGCGGCGACAAGTCCACAACCTCCTTTTGCAGATTCAAACTTTGTCTCCTCACGTCCTCAACAACGCGTGATTAGCCTTCACCTTCATCCCCATCCTTCCATCCACTGGTTTCGCCTTTCGGTTCCACATGAGTAAGACATGGTGGGACTTCCCACCATAGATGTATTGCATAAACAACCAAGACTTCAACCATCTGCAAAGTCCCCGGCGTTTCGCTCCCAGTTGAAGCCCACTGCATTTGCCGACCTCTAGCAGTATCCTCATCCACTTTAACAAAGACTCCATAGGAATCACCAATCTTTTTTAAAGTCTCTCTACACTAGAAGTGCAAAGGAAGCCCCACCACTTTGACCCACACATGAACTTCTTTTTGATAGCACCCTATCTCAGGCCTCCACCAATCCAAGTTTAACATCATATCCTTAAAACTCCGAACACCCCTTAAAAACACTCTTTCAGGTCAGAAACAACCTCAAAGTCAAACAGCAAAAGAGCTTTCCCAAACTGAGAAATCTTTACCCCCCCCTTCAGGGGCCAATTAAAGTCCACCCAACTATATAAAAAGCTTAAATTTGGGACAAAGTTGGAGCCATCACTCCACCTTCCCACCAAACAACTCCGCAGATACGCCTTTCTCTTTTGAACCTTCGCAAACCCCGCCCGAATCCAAATAACTTCACCCAATCTACCATGGGCCTTCCTGACTACATCCGCAAATGGGCCTTTTATCCCATCCTTCGAGCTACTCCATCTTCCACAGACTTGAAAAAGGGAGGAGCCACCCCAACCACAGAGAGGGCATCAACCCCAAGGTGGTGAAGCTTTTCTGCCAAAACCGACCACCCCCTAGGTAGACCCCTTCCTTCAGGAAAACACAGAGAAAATCTCTTAGTCTCCATTGTTTTTACCATGCAATGAATGAATCTGCCAGCCTTGTTTGAACGGCGTTTCGATCTGAACCCTCTACCATTTTCCACCCAAACTTTGCTACACCGCTTTCCAACTTCATCCATGCAGCAAGCTTCCACTCCATCCAACAGATTACACAAACTGGACTCCCCGAATCTGATCCAAGAAGAGAAGCCTCTACTTCTCTCCACAATTCTCCCCGACAGCTTACCCCCAACCTCCTCTAACGAGATTTCGAAGGATTTGGACTCAACAGCAAACCAACTTTTTGCTCCTCTCATCTTCACCCTTAGACAATTTTGTTCATCATAAAGGTGCTTACATAACATGAGGAAATCCAAAAACAATGCTGGATGAGGTGGAAAAAACAGACTCCACAGATGGCAATATTATGGGATATCACCCCAGAAAGAGCAGAATGGGAAGGCCAAACAGACAGTTGAGAGTATGATGCAGTGCCAAAGTGGCAGCGATGTTATCACCAATTGGTAGGGAATGAGTTATCTTTAGTAATATTCTAATTTAGTTTTATTTTATTGTATTTTTTCCATTTTTGGAAATTTTTTTATATTTTCCTTTTGCACATTTGAAAACCCTATTTAAAAGGAATTTTGGTATTTGGAAAAAAGAAACTTTTTTTAATAGTACAAAAAATGGTGATTTTCTTCTATTCATCCTTATTCTTGGTCCATGCAAATTCAACAAGACTCATATTCATACACTTGGTATTCTTGCACAAACCAACAAAGTTAGGACAAACTGTTCAAGAATTGGACTCCTATTTCTGGCATTCATGCACGATTCAACAGGTTTAGGCTAATTTGTTCTCTATTTTGCTGCCTTAGTCTACAATTATTAGAAGGCAACATAAAAAATAAAGGTGACCAAGAAAATCAAAGCATAAAAATAGATGGTAATAGAAGGAAAGATCAAACAATTGATGGACAGTTATGAGTCAAACCTCATCAGATGTCAAGAGAAGAACATCGCTCATCGTCAAGAATTGGCCTAGTGCTCTTTGTTGTTCAGGTGTTCCAACAGAAAGACTCTTCCCACGTGGTCCAGGATCAAAGAAAACTGAAGTTCCAACTTCAACAGCATAGTCCAAAGCAGATATAATCAAACTAGGGGACAGTTCATCAAAACCATAACCATTACAGAACAGGATCTTTGACTTTCTTATGGCCATCTTTACTTCTCTGGATAGTTTGCTCATCCAGCTGAATGCAGGCTCCTTACTGAAATCAGCTCGACTGAACAACAAAGCAGGAACATTCAGAGATTACAGTAGCTCGTAACCCACATAGGGATGACCAGTGTCAAAATGCTACAACAATAAGGTGCTTAATAAAGAAGCCTGGAAAAGTAGACTTTTGACCAAACAATTATACCTGCAAAAACCATGTCTTTGCAAAGGGTCAACTAAAACCCAACATAGAAGAGTTTCATACGAGGCACTAGCACTATCAACAACATCGGTATCTTCATTCATCCCAACCGTATCAATTCCCTCATCATGAAGCACATCAAGAAGGAAGTCTCCATAGATTTCATTACCCACATGACCAATTGTTACACAACAAAGTCCCAGTCTTTTTGCAGCAATAGCCATATTGCAGTTACCGCCAGCTTCCCAGTATTTCTATGTGAAAAAAATACAATTAAAACTACAAACAATAACAGCTTTTACAAATAATCCATAAGCAGGATTGATTAAAAAGAAAATCCCTAAAAGAAAAAAACAGTGACCATTGCTGTAACACTATTCCTTGAGGCCCAGCGCAGGTGGCTAGTGGATAGGGCCTGGGACGGTGATGAGGGACCTTCTAAGTTCAATTCCATGTGCCCAACCCCACTCGACCACCCAAAAAATAGGGGGAAAAAAAAATACAGTTTCTAATATACTCATTTCTCAATAAATTTCCAAAATAATTCAGAACTCCACATAAAAAAATAAAATAAAAAATGCTGAGAATAATTTGAAGAAAATATAGGAAGTTTTTTGCACATAATAAAGGCCATCCATATCAAGAAAAAGTCATCCTGCAGTTCTCCAGAATAACTGTGAACCTGTTCGTAATATTTGATGAAATCATGAAAATAATATGGAGCCATCATATCAAATGACACTACATCAGACTTCATAGCTTGAGAAAAAAGGTGCTAACATATTCGAAATTTCATGGCAGTTAAAGAAACAGTAGAATTGGATGCTCCAACGCTGGAATTTTTCAAGAATATTTTTGCAACTCCAACATGAATTTCATATCCAAGTAGGCAAATTTTACATGCACATATTCTGTAACTGCGAGTGTCCACTTCCAACTTTCTTTTATGAATATACTCTTAGTCAATATAGACTGATTTTCCGCCAATTTTTAAATCTACTCCAAAAACTTAGAAAGAATTCAATCTTCTCACTTAAATATGGATCAGAATTCAATATGAATTCCAAAAGAAATGAGCCTTTTTTCATACTTCAACGATTTCCCCCTACGTAAATTCATAAGGAAAACAGAAAAAAAGAAAAACGAAATTAAAATTCGTTCCTTTGCGCTTGGTTCCAGAGAAAAGGAAAACTAAACAAAACACAGAACATAGAGGATTGAGCAATAGAAACCTTATCGGGAGGAGACGCCGCCAACCGCTCCATGTAAGCCTTTCTATCGAGAAACGACGCAGGAGGCAATTCCGGAACATTGAGAACCAAATCAACACACAGATTTCCGAGAGTTGCGACATCGACGCTCTTGAGGGCCACGCCACCGGAGGTGCAGTCGCCGCCGGCAGTGTAGCAGTGGCTGGGGACGGAAAGCTGAATGCCCTTGCAGTTGAGGGCGGTAAAACGACGTCGTATGGCGGGTCTAGGGTTTTGGAGGGCATTGTGGGGTGAGATTGGGGAGCTGAGAGTCAGCATTCCGATTTCAGAGAGATGAGAAATTTCGAATTGAAATCCGGAAAACAAAACCATTTGTGAATTATTATTAATCTCTCTCTCTCTCTCTCTATCAAGTTGTTGACTGATCAGCTTTTGATTATTCCCTCACCGTTAGATTCGCGTACTTTTGAATACTTTTTCCTTCAGTGGATTCCGTTTTCATGGGTTTTGAGAAGGTGGGAAACTGGGAAAGTGAAATTGGACGGCTTCCCATTCTCCCTTGTTCTTTATTGATCTCAACTTGCTAAAAGGGCGGGGCCCACCTCACATGGGCTTTTGGGTGATCAGTCCAGTTTAGTAGGGTAAGGACCGTAAAATAGGCCCATATGTAGGGTAAGCCATTACATCCCACAGCGGCACAGCCCATCATCAAAATTTTCTTTCATGACTCTTCTTCTGGGTTTCATAATCACATAACTGAAAAAGAAATCCATACAACCATATTTTATTTATTGATTTTCTATTATTTCATGCATTCCTGTTAATGTTGGCAAGCTGACATGAGCTACAATTGGAACTCTCTTATTATCGTAAAAAATTACAAAATCAAGGAGTTGATGTCATGGTCCCTAGAGAAATCACAGAATCAAAAACCAACTACTCCTGTGAAATGGAACAAGTTCTGATACTGCCATGCAGTTTCACAGTGAAATCTCTGGCCGGAGTTGTTCGTTTGCCAGCTTACCAATTTTGTCGACGAGTTTTTGAGCCAGATCATTGTACCCCTTGGTGACTGAAGAATCAGGCGCGGATACAACCAGAGGGACCCCTTCATCAGAAGCTTTTACGATATCTACCTCCAATGGGATCTAAACCAGTAGAAAAAGAAACTGATTAGAACCAAAGAATGTCTTAAGATTATAAAGGATTGGGCATTTGCTATGACTAGCTACAATGAAGAATCAAACTGATTAGCCTACCTCACCAAGATAGTCTAAACACATCTCATCAGCTGTCTTACGAGCTCCTCCATTCCCAAAAATGTATGAAGGATGACCACAATTTGGGCATTTGAAGCAGCTCATGTTCTCTATGATTCCCAAAATCTGTAAAAGAAATCAAAATTTTAGTAAAAATGAAGATGGCAGAAGCATTGACCAAATGTTTATTTGATTCTAGCATCTGTAGTGGCATCCAAACAGTAGTTGGCATGAAGGTGAAGTTGAAGTACACGGTGCTCTGCTCTGGAGAAGTTTCAGAGGCAAAGTCAAGGGGTTAAACTTTGATATGAATCTCTTAAGATGGTTGCATTTGTTTATTAGAAACAATACTACATATGCTAAGTCAGAGTTGCCAAGATCTGCCATGAATGTAGCATACTGAGTTTTTTATGATCCATAAAAACTTCTCAATCTTGATATAAGTGTATTTAAAGATATTGCACAGAAGAGATTATCATACAGGAACTTCAACTTTAGAAAACATGGTCACTCCTCGTCGTGCATCAATTAATGCAACATCTTGAGGAGTAGTAACAATCAAAACACCTGCCAATAAACAAAATATAGTTATCACTAATGAACAAAAAGCCTTTAAATCCAAACAGATATTGAGAAGAAAAATGAGGGAACAAAAAACATTTTGAATGTTAGTTTGAATAACACATGAAAAATGAGATCATTATAATTTGTTCCACTATTATTTGAATGCACAATGCCATCCTTTAAAAAGATACTACTAAAAACCAAATCACAGAAAACAATAAGAAAAAAGGAAATGACTAAGAGGGAAAATAGTCTGTGTATTATCAAATAGAGTTTGTGCATCCAGATGGGGTCTAAAAGCCATGTGGCAGGAGTATCATTAGAAACCCAATTTGCCCTTTTTTTCTGCCTTCTTGGACACATTAAGGTAGATTAAGCAAGAGAGAGTTTAGGCTTCTCTTTTTGTGCCTTCTTTGGCGCACTAAGGTAGATTAAACCAGAGAGGGAGGGGGAGAGAGAGAGAGAGTCCAGGCTTACACCTTGAGGCACTAAAGGAGAACACATCAAGGCACAACCTTGAGGATTAAGTAATTCTAAGGTCACTTTCTTAAGTGTGAGGCTCAGGCTAGGCATCTGTTTCACAGCTTAACACTCTTAGTTTAAAAAATGCACCAGTATAATCTGGTTCAGTTGATTAAAAGTTCTTTTATGTCTTATCGCCTTGAAATTCATAAAGCCTAGCATCAAAATAATTTTGCAAAAATATGCTTGATGTTTAGACATTCTAGATTGGTACAAATCTAACAGATTTTGAGGCTTATGCCTTGCCTTATGAAATACCAAAAAGCCCAAAAAGCTACAAAACTCTTGAAACTACGCTACAGCATTCATATGTTTTGCATTGTATCTAAAAACTTTAAAATAAATATCTAGTATGTAATAGTATAAATGGAGATAAACACATGATTAACATTATACGATATCATGCTTTAACGACCTCCCCCCATGAAAAATATTCTTTGTAGCTCATCTCTTGCACTCCTGCTTGTGCACTCTTGCTTCGCCCCATGCTATTGTGACTTAATGTTTGAAATTAGCAATTCACTTATTTTGAAATAACCATATCACATGGCAAGAAATTAAGAGATTTAAGTTCTGAAAATTCAAAATAAAAGGGTTTAGGGTAATTAGTGATACCCTCTACGCTTTTTTGGCCATACCTATTGGGTATATTTCTTGAGCAACACATATCCCACACCATGTCCATTGATAGGTTGTACCCAATTATGTTGTTTCACATATTTCACGTGTCTATGGAACATAGAGGTGCAGTATGCTTTGAGGCATTTTCCTTGATTCTCATCATGTAGTAATCTTTAAGGAGAACTTTATTTTTTTGATAGGTAATCCTTAAGGAGAACTTTAAAAGCCTCTATAGTTATGTTCTCACATCCTTTAACTACCTGTTAATTGCAGCCTCTGGGAAATAGTTATCTGAGTATCACCAGTGCCAGGAGGCATATCCACCACAAGAATATCAAGGTTCCCCCAATCAACTCCCCTAGACAGTTTTTCAAGAGCACTCGCGACCTACAATGATGAATCACACCAAGTTTGGGCCATCAAAACAAAAGTTATGTGGAAGGAAAATAAAATACCTTCCTCCAAAATTAATCAAATTGTATAGTAGCAAATAAAAGTTTACTATTAATCATAAATAAAACAAACTAAGCCAAGACAGATAATGAAAATCCTTGAAAATGAGTCAATATTTCACTAGCTCATATGATTTGCAAATATTTTTGGAAAATGGCATATGCTATGTAAAACAAACATGGAAAAATGAGAGGGAGATACAGTAAGGCAAAGACATACCATAGGACCTCTCCACACAAGGGGGCTGTCCTTCGGTACAAGAAATCCAATTGACATACATTTGACTCCATAATTTTGAAATGGAACTATCTTTCGATCTGCAAGGATAAAATAAATAAGTAAATATTTCCAATGTATGCTCACCAAGCTATGAATAACAGGCTGCATAAGGTGCCTGGCTATACTCAATCTAATAATTAGACAGATGCTGTCATTCACTACTTACTGAAAATGGTTCAAGCACCATACAAAACTCTTAAAGAAATATGGATACATTGAAACCTGGAGAATAAATTTAGATTTTGTTTGTCTATTGAAAATATTGGGATAAATTCACAAAACTAGGAAGTAATTCAACAACTTCACTACCAAAGCAGTATATTTAAATGGAATCAGGTCATAAAAAATTGCATGAATCTCATATAAGATTTTCAATTTTGAACTCTCACAAAGGGGATCAAATTGCTGGCCAAATTCCTAGAAGGGGATGCTTTTCTACTGAACTGCTCTATCATTATTGCAGGATTAGGACAAAAATCTAACTGGATGAATGATCATTTCCTGAACAATTTTTTTAATGAACAAAAAGGATTTTGCAGAAACTGACAAAACAGGGAACTACCATAGTGCCCATAAAGGAAAAGGGAACAATATACATAAAGAAAAAACAACATAGCAATGTCCCAGAAGGAAATTCTAGAGTCAGGGTAGGCAGTCTTCCAGAGGACAAAAGAACACATAACCCTTTTCTCAAGCTTCCATTCCATTAGTCCAATGCCTTCAAATGTCATCCTGTTATGCTCCTTCCATAATTCCCAAGCAATGAACGACGATGAATTGAGGGGATTTCTCCATAGGTTTACGGATTCAAAGATTTAAGTATTTAAGGTGTTATTTGTAGGGACTAGAGACTTGGATAATTGTAAGAATATATGTAGGCCATTTCAAGTCTGCAATAGGTAAACTCTCTATGCTTAGAACCCAACAATGAGCTCTAGATAACCAAGTGTAGGTGGATTGCGGTCCATGTGATTTTTTAAGCAATATTGTTATCCAAAAATGAGGAAATGATTCCTTGATCCATAGTTTTTTTTTCAGACTAAAAAATTTTCAATTGATGCCAGCCCTCTTCATAGCCTGATAGGTAAGGTGCATATGCAACTTTCCCCAGCTCACAGGTTCAACCAAGGGCAGCATAACTAAAAAAATAAATGCCAGCCTTCTTCATCGCTCAGTGGTTTGGTGCATATGCAACTTTCCCCAGATTATGGTTTCAAGGGATGGCAGCGTGCAAATAAAAAAATAAAAATAAAAATTCTATTGATATCCTGAACCAGATAACATCAACCAGTTGTAAAGGAACTAACTGTAGCACTATCAAATATCAATATGCATAAAAAACATTTTACAATATCGGCAAAATGGTTTCTGGCACACCTTAGAAGAATTTTATGATAATAAAGTGTCACCTTCAGTAACTTCTGGCTCCCCATGGAGATTCATCATTGTAGGGACAGATGGTCCATAGACATCAGCATCAAGCACACCCACCTTCAGCTGACACTTCTTTGCAAGTGCAACAGCCAAATTAACTGCAAATCCCACAAGCATAAAAGCACATATACAGAATTATTAAAGATTGTTGGGAAGTGCCCATCCAACTCTAATATGAAGACCAGATCCAAGCAGAATTATAATTGCCAAAATCTTAAAAAAAAGAAGGAAAAAAAATTATTTAGTTCCTCCCCTCCATAACAGCCTACTTTTATCCCGCTCAAAAACCTCAACTGTCCTGCAACTGCACCCTAATTTAATAAACATTGTAAACTTCACATTCAGCAAAGTTCACAAGTTTGCTTTATTTCTAGTTGGCATTATTCTAAGGAAATTCAGAGAGGGAGAGAGAGACTCCCATTTCAATTACAGAAGGAAATATTGTTTTAGAGATCAATATGTGCCAGCTTAGTATATGCTTCCAAAAGCAAGCCCATCAAGCCATCTCAATTTCATGATTGATAATTCCCCAAATTCTCTAGCAATGAAACAGAGTTACAACAACAAAGTCACAAATGGGTTTTCATGAAAGCACCATCTAAACAAAATTCCAATTCTCAAATCTCCTTCAAATTACTAAGTAATATCAAAGCACGGTAATCTCATAGCTTCAGCTCAACTAATTAAGCCAAAACAGCAATTACCTTAAACAAAATCATGTTGTTTGTTGAATTTACTCAATAATCATACAACCCAAAACACAAAAAACCGAAAATTCATACTTTAATTTCCCACAATCTACTCAACTAGTTAAGCCAAAAAAAAAAAAAACAATCAAAATATCAAAAATCATTATATTCCACTCAAAATAATCCAATGCAAAAAACCATATAATAAATTCAGAACATCATTCAAGAAAATCAATGCTTAGATATTACAAAATAATAACCAAATGAACCCAAATCACCTGCAGTGGTGGACTTGCCCACACCACCTTTACCAGAAGCAATGGCGACAATATTCTTAACCCCGTCAAGCTGAAGCCCTTTTGTACTAAACCCCGCAGAACCACTAAACGGCCGCAACTTCTACACATACCATGGGATGAAACAACAGTCAATTATTTGCAATGAAGCCAACAGAAATTTGAAATATGAAGCAAAAAGGGGAAAATCAGTAAAGTCACATCAGCCATTTGGAAGCCAAGAAACGGTAGGGGAACAAAGAAAGAAACTCATAATCTTACAACTCCAAACCTAATCTGTCATGAGATTCCAAAATTTCAAACATTTCCAGCACAACCAGCAACAATAAGAAACGAAACTTGCTGTTTGGTTCCGAGAAAAAGAAAAGCACAAAAACAAAGCCCAAAACCTTACAACTTCCAAACCTAAGCTCCTCTTTCCTACAGTTTCTCAGCCAAAAAAACGGAAGCAAACCGGCAATTACCGCGTGATTTGCCACCAAAGATCTCAACCACCACTTCATAGCTTCTTCCTCTGAGCCCTCGGAGAGTGAGGTAGCATTCGGGAAGCAGAGACTGCTCGTCGGGTGCTGACATGTTGGCCGCTTTGTCCCACATCGGTGAGGGATAAGAAATGAGCGAGCAGAGGAGAATATAAAACGGAACCGTGCTTGCCTTACGTCATATTCTTACCAGGACGGGGGTCCTTGGGTGATCAGGAAGGCTCATTCCCTGGGTCGGTGACACCATTGCGCCTAGAAGGTGCGCTAGCCTAATAACTCCCCATATGGGAGAGGGTACGTCATAATTCGTGGAAGTGGGGGTTGCGTTGGCGCGGCCACTGTTGACTCTTAATTAAAATTGTTCAATTTAATCTATATGTAGTATTTACATTAATGCTACTATTATTTATAATTATAAAAGGTGACTTCTATGTTACAGAAGCATATTTAAATTTTCGACTATAATTGTTTATTTGTTATAGAAAAGTAAACTATGCTCTTTTATTTTTGGAACTAGAACTATTTTTTGAGAATTATTTATAAAATATTTCAAAAATGGCTTTTTTTAGTAATATTTTTTCTTGAACATACTTATAAAAGTAAAATTATAAAATTTTGTTTTGGAACTTATATACAAAAAATAAAAAATTTGTATCATTTATGCAAAAAAATTAAAATATTGCTCTTAAAAAAACTGTTTTGTTTTACAAAAATTTTAAACAAGTTTTATGAATTATAAAATTATTTTTTTCAAGAATGAAAACTGAGTCCTTAATATCTAATACAAATATGCTAAAGTGGATAAGTGATTTTTAATTTTTAGAAAAGAAAAGGCTACTAATATTCTATAAAAGTAATTCTTGTTTCATTTTGGGTTGATGGTCTTTGATCCTCAATTGTTTTTGAAGTGAAACTCTATTTTCTGTTTAAGAAAAGTTAACCAAACAGGCCCTAAGTGGAGCCAAAAATAAATTTTTCTTTTTATGGGAACTCATAATTTGATAATACAGTTGGTTTCAACGGTCAGTTTTTTGTAGTCCTAAATTTTTTGGTTGTTTTCTATATTTGTATATAAAAATAATTTTTGTTTCATTTTCAGTTGATGGTCTTTTGATCCCCAATTGCAGTCATTCCTCCCATTGCAATCTCTCACCAGGCCCCAGGAAAGGTATGGGTTTTCCTTCACCTTCTTTATTTGGTTGCTCAGAAAACAATGGAATATCAGGCCTAATTTTATATGATAACATTATTTATCATTGACTCATTGTTATGGTTATTGTTATTATTATCATTTAATAGATAAGTCTTGTTCAATTAAGCCAAATGGTTGAATCATGGAAATGTTGAAGGACATGAGATTTTGGTGCCTGTTTCTTTTCCTGCATTTTATTTCCTTATCTGAGATTTTATTGCTTTTAATTTGATTATGAATTCTTTTATAAATATTCCTTTATCAGCTTTTTGATCTGTAGTCTGGAAACTGTGCAAATTGTTCTTGTTTGTTCTTCAGTTTGAGTAGCCAAACAGATAGCCTCTTCCAATTTGTATGATTGCAAAATGGGAATTTTGAATTAAATGTGGGCATGGTTTCTCACGAGATTAGGGTTTTGCTTTCAAATTTATGCAGATTTGTCTTTCTTGGATATTAGTTTATTCTAGGCTTCTAGCATATATGGTATTCCATAATTGGGTCCGAGTCTATGTGGTTTTGATCCTTCCTGATAAATGAGTTGTATTTAAATTTGAAATCTCCAAAGAATTCTACTCAGCTGGTTGATGCTGAAGTGGAAGAGGAAGAAATTAAATGGAAGTTTTTAGCATCTAGTCCTTCTTTTCTGGTTGCTGAAAACGAAAATGAGATACTCAATTCTGCAATAAATAGTTGAATGAGTATTTTTCTAAAGAAAAAAAAGAAAAGAAAATGAAAATCCTGTGCATTCTAATCTTGGAGTGTACGGGATTCATTGCTGAATTTTAATCTTTCTACCAACATCTGAGCTGTTTCATCTTTGCTTGCCTCCAGGTTGTTGGTTCTTACAACATTGGGTTGAGGGGTGGAATATCTACTGTTTTGAACAATCCCGTTTCGGGGCATGTGATTTATGAGTGCTTGTGGTTGGAATGGCTGCGAAGGGGATTTCATGTGTTAAAGTACAGAGGAATTCAAAGGGGTTTACAGCTGTTTTGTCATCAACACTTTGTGAATGGCTTTTGATTTTTCTATTGTTCATTGATGCAGTATTATCATATTTGTTGACAAAGTTCTCTCGTTATTGTAAGTTGCAAACACCTTGTCCTTTATGCTCAAGGCTCGACCATGTCCTGGGCAATGAAGAACCTGAATTTTATCACAATCTATTATGTGGGAATCATAGATCAGAGGTCTCGTCCTTGATTTCTTGCCAGATTCATGATAAGCTTGCTGATGTCCATGGGATGTGTGAAGAGTGTCTCTTTTCATCCACCATCAAGAAATCCAACTCAGAAACACACAGATTGTTGGTGGGTAAATTGGGTTTGGATCTTGAGTGTTTGGGATTTCAGAGACCATTCCTGAAAAAGGAATCTGTTCTTGATTCTCCGGACACGAAAACCTGTTCCTGTTGCAATAAGCCATGGAGGCCTGGACAGATTTCTCAAAGATTGCTCCAGCTTAGACCAACTGGAGCCGGGTTTACTAAACCTGATATTCCTTTGCATCGGTTGCCAGGGCGTAGCCACTTAAATCATCGAGATAACTTGAAGAAGATAAGGGATAAAGTTTCTGGCTCAGTAACATCTAGTAGTCCCAGAAATGGTGCTTCTGATCACTTGTCTCATGTAGGATACAGTGAGCTGAAGTTTACTTCTGACTCTGAATCCGAGGTTCCATTATCTGATGATGACAATGTTGGTAGCCTGGTTCATGAAAAGTCTGGTCGTAAGCAAAATTTGACTGCCACATGTGCTCCTGAGAGGTCTTGTAAACCATTGTCGGATGATGTGGCCCTTGGTAAGCAGATACATCAAGCCTCTAACCCTGGGCCTTCACTTCTGGATTCATATGTGCAGACACATGTTTTTGAGACTCATGATATGAAATGTCTGGATTCTGAAGTTGCTACTGAAAATAGATTTGGTGAACTCAATTGGCAACAAGCTAATCAGAAGTTCAATCCTTCTGCATTACCTGAGCTTATTTCACTTGTTGATATTCTCCCGTCACCCAATATTATGGAAGTTCCTGCAGGAGCTGGAGTTTCAATTGAGAAATGTAAGTGACTCTCTCTGTATTTGTATGAGGGAGTGTTGTTTGTGTAAATGCTCGAGTTTACATTTATATTTAACTTATTTCTGAATGGTTTCCAGCAGCAAATGTTACTGGAACCAGTGACATTGAGCATGGGGAAGTTGTCAATTCGATGAGTGCTAGAATTGAAGAAGGTTTCAAAACTGATCAAGTTTTAAATGTCCCTGCTCCTTCCATGCTAGACTATGAATTGCAGATAGCTTATGCTTGTGGCTCTAATGGAATTCAGAAGCTTCAAAAATCAGCCTCCCTGAGGAGAGATGAGTCTGGTATGGAATCTCTGAGTGGGAGTACCTTTGGTGAACTTGAAGGTGAAAATGATTATGACCCATTAAAACAACAGGTTGAGTATGACCAGAGATGTGTGAGGGATTTAATGAGGGAATTAGAGGAAGAAAGAAGTGCTTCTGCAGTTGCTGCAAACCAGACAATGGCCATGATTACGAGGTTACAAGAGGAGAAAGCAGCGCTCCATATGGAGGCCCTGCAGTACTTGAGAATGATGGAAGAGCAAGCTGAGTATGATGTAGAGGCTCTGGAAAAGGCTAATGATCTCCTTGCTGAAAGGGAGAAAGATATACAAGATTTGGAAGCAGAGCTTGAATTTTATAGGAAAGAGTTTGAAGATAGATCAGTGATGGCAAATATGCATGAGGAAACTTGTGATCTGAAGAGGGGAAATGAACCTGCCATTCTCAAGATTCCATGGTTAGAATTTGAAGACGAAAAGCAATACATTTCAGAGTGTTTGAAGAAGTTGGAGATGAAGCTTCAGCAATGTGATTCTGATGGTGCTTCAGAAGACAAGTTTAAAGGTCAAGACTCTGAGAAATCACTGCATGAGATAAACAAAGAGGAAGAGCTTAACAATAAGGATACCCGGATAAACCACAAGATGGAAGAGAATGGTTGGTCAAAGCTCAAAGATTTACCTATATCCAACGGAAGCCTGTCTGCACAAAAGGGATCTAATGCTTCAGTTGCTGACAGTCATTTTGCTTGTGAAGAGAACAATGATTTTGATTCTAATGGGAAAGAATGCTCCACACACCATAATGACGTTGAATTGTTTGCTCTTCGAAATGAAGTTTCAGATCTTAATGACAGGTTGAAAACACTTGAGGCTGACTACCATTTTCTTGAGCATACTTTTAACTCCATGCGAAATGGTAGTGAAGGACTGGAATTTGTTCAAGAGGTAGCTCGTCAGCTAAGAGAAATACAAAAGATTAGGATAAGGAAAGGATGCCAATCTGTTCCATGAGTCTACATAGCAACAGAGGGTAAGCATTTTAGCAAATATTTTGATCGTGCTGACATTCATGAGTAGATGGTTTTGAAACATTTTACATTTATGCATCAACTTACCTGATTAAGCAATTTTTTTAGCAAAACTGCCAAGCATGGTTTTGCTTGATGAATAAATTTTTCTTCTGCCCATATATCTAGGCTCTTTAAATTGCTTCACCTCTATGATTTCTGTCTTGATCGATTGAAGTTCTTGTTCTATTGTAATGAATTTGTTGCAACTCTCGTCCTTCTAAAATTAAACTTTTGGAGTTCACATCAAGATTATAGCAAGAAAAAATAGAATGCTCAATTTAACTCATCAAATTAGACTCTATTTTCTCCAAATTGTTCCCTAAGTTTTTGGCAGATTTGCTTTGTTGCTGCTTCTGGACTCTAGATTTGACCTAGTATCTTCCTGGAATTTTCCTGAATTTTCTATTGAATATTTGTGATATGCAATCACTAACAGCCCAAAAAATTCTTAAAAATTAATTAAATTTGGAAACCTCAAGTAGTTGAGTTGGGAAATGTCTTTGATCAGAACAATGTTTATATTAACAGAACCATTGTCCATGTTAGGAACTACCTTATCAATAGATAAACAGCTAATGACTATAGTCAATGTTCAAAACCCCTTAATCTTAAAATGAAACTGCAAAGAATATGATTTATGATTCGAGAGATATATCGACCATGACCAGATACCAGTTATCAGATATTAGAAATAGACCTATGAAACTGCTTTGACAAAGAAACCAATTCGACTTCCAGGCCAAGAAATACTGCTTTATTATGGTTGTCTTTCCATACCAATGATCTGCCTTCTATTATTCATCACATCAAGAAATTATGAATCATGTGAGAAGCAGCAGTTTTGCAGGAAAGTTAGTTAGAATTCCCCACTATACTTTTCATGGTTTTGTTTTGTTGCTTCTTTCATCCTCAGTGTGGCATTCATCTTATTTTGCTGCTTGATATCCTTCAACATACTTCATTGATACTTGCAGATACAATTAGAAGTTTAGCAGAAGCCCAGAAGCTAATTGTTTCATAGATCAACAGTTTGTGTTGGAAGACTGGGAATCGATGTTTGCATTCTGACAGATTGCCCAGAAATCCTAGTTGAATGAAGGAGACTGCAGGCACTGCCTTCATTTTTTGGAAGGAAAGAATGGCACTCTAATAACTCATACACTCCATCTACCTTCCTTTATGGATGCTGGGTTTCAATTTCCTTTGATTTGTTTGGATTCATAGGGTTAGCAGGTCCTTTTAATTTTTTGGTGATTTTTTTTTTTTTTTTACATTGATCACTTGTTGATGAGATTGTGAAGTAGGCAATCTGCCAATCTTCATGTAATTGTAATCCATGTATATGTTTGTTGTTGACAAGGTGGGTTTGATGATAGGCAATTCACCCCAACTGTAAATCCAAATACACCTTGAATTCACTCCATTGTACTCATTATATATAAAAGAAGTTGAAATTTCTTTTAGCTATTAGTCCCATGCAAGAGGTTGGATTGTTTGACAGCCATCACTTCGCTGCTTCTCTACATTCTTCCACAATTAGAAACTCGCCATCTGCAACCAAATAAGAATCCATCATTGGATGAATATAGATATTTATAGTAAATATAATTAGCTAGGGTGAGAATCATCTGATCAATAATTTAAACTTTTTAGTCAATATATACTAAAGGTGTTACTTTGCAAAACATTTATATAGGAAATATCAAGTTATTTTTCTTAAGGTAGAAGTTGAGTGTTTTCTTTTTGTTTAAGTTATAGTTCTCACTCGAACTGTCAATGACATGTGCATACATAATTGATTGAGCATTGGAAGATTGGGTTGCATCAAGTGGTCTTGGTGCACCACATGGTGCATTGGTTGGGCTAGACAAGGGTTATTAAGCCTAAGGTGATCATCTTGTTACTTCCTTCAGGTCTACATAAAACACTCTTATATTTTATTAGTAGACAGCACTCTCTCTTGAACCATAAGGTGCCACCAACCCCCTTGCTTCCTCTTCCAACTTGCTCAAAAGGTTGTCCGTACAACCTACTGCATTATTGTAGCAGGATTGAGGCAAAATGTGACTAGGTTTTGAAGCAATATTTATCAATTTTAAAAGCCAAATGTACAAATCTCTATCCTTGCATCTTGAAATTTGTTTAAAGAATGTTCTCTTTGCTTTCATGCTCCTTAATTATCATTCTAGTTATTGAAATATCAATGAAGTATAAAGAGAATGGAATAGTTGACCAATTTAAATATTGACTTTTTGCTCAAAGCTTCTCACATATTCAATGTATTGATTTTGATGATACATTTGGTTCAGTTTTAAAATCAATATTACAATTCGATTTTACTTTTGCTCTTGTTATAGTATTTCGCTCAACCTCGAAGCAATTAGATGTGAACAAATGTGTTTCCCCATGACTTCTCTAGGAAATTGTGTAAATGGAACAACCTCTTAGATTCTAAAATCCAAAATATTATCAAGGAAACTTTAATAATATTTATGTGTTGAGATTGGAGGCCTTTTTTTTTTGTGTTGGAAGTAAAGAGAGATTTAGGGAACCTTTTGTTTTTTTTGTTCCGTGTTCTGTTCTAATTGTACAAAAATGGCGAAATGGATGGTGTCATGTTAAACAACAAAACTAGTTGTACCAGTTTCTATTATTAACTGGTTGTTAAGCTGATTAGTTTGGTTGTTAGTTATATTGTTATCCTTTGTATATTATATATACCATTCATAATGAATAGAAAGATATCTCTTCAGCTCAAATATACAAAACTGTTATTATGTTAAGTTGGTATCAGAGCTGTGAACGGTTCTTGCTTCCATGGATGCTTCTTCTTCTACTCCGTTCAATACTAGCGCTAATTTTCAAATCCCGACAATGCTTTCTCCATTGCATATTTGACTCAGCCACACCAATTATTCATTTTGCAAATCACAGATTCTTCATGCAGTCCGAGCGTATGGTCTTGAAGGATTTTTAATTGGTGATCGTGTCCATCCACCTGTCATGGTAGTTGATGCAAAGGATCCTCAAGTGTTTGTTGAAAATCTTGATTTCCTCTATTGGACTCGTATGGATCAATTTCTTGTTACTTGGTTAATTGGATCCATTTCTGAGGCAATGCTTGGACATGTTATACGGTGCACTTCTGCAGTTGAGATTTGGAGCACACTTCATGAGGTATTTGGAATTCAATCTAAGGTAATAATTCTTCAATTGCGTCAGCAATTACAACTTAAGAAATGTGCTACACCTGTTGAGGAATATGTCTTAAAAAAATGTACATTAGCAGATTGTTTAATTGTTGTTGGTCAACCAATATCTGATGATGAGGTTATTCTTTACATTTTATTTGGTCTTGGTCCAGAATATGAGTCTGTTGTGGTGAATATAACCTCTAAAGATCATATAACACTTCAATGTGTTATGTTCATGTTGCAAAATCATGAACAAAGAATTGAAAGTTGTGAATCTACTACACAAGTGGATGTTAATGGCGTTAATGCTCACTATGCTGCCAATGAGAACTCCTTCAACTCTGGTTATAACAGAGGCAATGACAATTACCGTGGACGACCTCGTGGTTCACGAGGCAGAGGAGGAGGACGGAATCAGTCCAAGAACAAATCGATCTGTCAGGTCTATAGGAAACGTGGACACATAGCATTAAAATGTTATCATCGGTTTGACCTTAGCTATCAAGGTCAAGAAGCTACTGCCAACGCTAATTCAGCTAATACTTCATCTACAACATATACCAATCCTCAAGCTTACATGGCTGCACCAAGTTCTAGTGATCCAAACAACAATTCTTGGTTTCTAGACAATGGAGCTACGCATCATATTACAGCTGACAACTCTAATTTGGCTAGCAAGAATGATTACAATGATAAAGAGAAATTGGTTATTGGTAATGGTTTTAAACTTCATATTAGTCATATTGGCAATTCCAAATTTCTTTCTAATCATTCTGATAAATCTTTACATCTTAATAACATTTTACATGTTCCTCATATTACCAAAAACCTTGTTAGTATTTCCAAGTTTACCACTGACAACTCTGTTTCTATTGAATTTACACCTTCTTGCTATTATGTTAAGGATCTGATCACGGGGGCCACTTTACTGAAGGGAGTACATGATCATGGACTTTATCATCTTGAGTTGTCTCCTATTCGTACTACACATGCGTTCCTTGCTTATTCTAGTCAACCTGGATCTTGTTCTTCATGTTTTTACAATAAAACTGCTTCTTGTCACTCTTCTATGGCTTGTAATGTTTCATTTCCAAATAAATCACATGACAGTTGTAATAATTATGTTGTTCAAGATTCTCCTGTAAAATCTCTATGGCATAATAGATTGGGGCATCCATCTGTTTCTGTTCTCAATAAAATCTTACATTCTATGTCAATCTCACCATCTTCTCATCAGATGTTTTGTGATGCTTGTAAACTAGGCAAACTTCATCAAGAATCTTTTCTTTCTGTTGCTGTCAAAACTAATAAACCTCTTCAATTGATACACTTGGATGTGTGGGGTCCTTCTCTTAATATTTTCATTGAAGGTTATCGATTTTACTTATTGTTTGTAGATGAATTTAGGCGTTTTTGTTGGATATATCCTATGAAACACAAATCTAAGGTACCTTCTATATTTCTTAAATTCCAAGTTTTTGTTGAAAAACAACTTTCTTCTAAAATTTTATCCTTGCAAACATATTGGGGAGGGGAATTTCGGCCCTTATTACCTATTTTTGAAAAATCTGGTATTCTTTTTCGACACCCTTGTCCCTACACCCATCAACAACAAAGAAGAGTTGAGCAAAAACATCATCATATCATTGATCTTAGCCTCACACTTCTTGCCTAAGATGCTATGCCCTTGACATTCTGGTGGGATGCTTGTGTGTCTTCTGTTTTCATCATCAACCAGTTACCTACAAAATTTCTAGCAAATTTCCAGTCTCCCTTTAAAACTCTTTTTGGTTCTAAACCTGATTACTCATTTTTCAAAGTTTTTGGTTGTTCTTATTATTCTTACTCACGTCCTTACAATTCTCACAAGTTTTCTTTCAGGTCCACCAAGTGTCTTTTTCTTGGTTATAGCCTTGCTCATAAAGGGTATAGATGTCTTAGTCCATCTGGTCAGATTTATGTTGCTAAGTCAATCACATTCAATGAAAATGACTTTCCTTACTCTACGTTGCTTACTCAACCCAATATTCCACATCAGTCTTTTATCCACAAGTTCAGTTGTCCATCATATGTGTTGCCTTATTGTTCTCCGTTTTCTCTACCTTCTACTCATTTACCTACTTCATTTTCTCAACGCCATATTTCTTCTTTTGCCAATATGTCTAATACTTTTACTACAGTTGTTACTGATACTCCAATAGCTCTTACCCTACCTATCTCTAATGCTTCATCTGACAATGCTGCGTGCTCTAGTTTTTCTAATTCTACAACAGGTTTTGCTTCATTGCTCTCTTATCCTGCAACTGGCACTACAGTTCCTATTGTTGACAACATAGTTTCCACACTTTGCACGCATGTTGTTCATCCTATTACTACTACCATGTCTCAGCCTCTCCTCCACACTTCTACCAATATTCATTTTATGCAGACAAAGTCTAAAAAGTGGCATCTACAAACCTAAGGTTTACACAGTTGTTGTTGCTTTGCCAGATCACTTCCAAGAGCCCTCTAGTGTTCGACAAGCTTTACAATTACCTCACCGGAAAACGAAAATGGAGGTTGAATATTCTGCCCTTGTTCCCAATGGTACGTGGCGATTGGTTCCTAAAACTGAAGGAATGCATATTGTCCAGAACAAATGGATCTTTAAAACCAAGTTGAAGGTTGATGGTTCTTTGGCTAAATTCAAAGCCAGATTGATTGCTAAGGGGTTTCAACAACATGTTGGTGTAGATTTCTCAGACACATTTAGTCCAGTTGTCAAAGCCTCTACTATTCGGATAATTTTTACTATTGTTGTCGCTTACAATTAGGACGTACAACAGATCGATATCAATAATGCCTTTCTAAATGGCATTTTTCATGAAGATGTCTATATGTGTCAACTTGAAGGGTTTGTTAGTTCTACTCATCCTACTCATGCCTACAAGTTGATTAAGTCACTTTATGGGCTTAAACAAGCTCCTCGAGCTTGGTTTGTTCAGCTTTGTAGTGCTCTAGTCTCATGGAGATTTCAGCATTCCATTTCTAATAATTCCTTATTTCACTCTCGGAAGAATGGTCATTTGGTTTTGGTATTAGCATATGTTGATGATATCCTAATAACTGGAGATAGTTCTGCACTCATTCATTCTGTGATTCAGGCTCTCACTTATCGGTTTGCTTTGAAGACTCTTGGTTCTATTAGTTACTTTCTTAGATTTGAAGCATTTAGAGATAACTCAGGTCTCTATCTCAATCAGGTCAAATATATTTTTGATTTACTTGTCAAGAAAAACATGGTTCATGCTAAACCATCCTCTACACCAATGGCTCTTGGTCAGAAACTTGCTCTTGAAGATAATGCTCATTTTCCTAATGTCACCTTGGATCGCAGCACCATCGGTGCTCTCCAATACTTAACTTTAACTCGGCTTGACATATCTTTCTCGGTTAATAAGTTGAGTCAATTTCTTAAGGCTCCTACACAACATCATTGGAGTGCTTGTAAACGTCTATTGCGCTATGTTAGTGGTACCCGCACTCTTGGTTTATCTTTTCGACCTACTACCCGGTTTACACTTGAAGGCTTCTTAGATGTGGATTGGGCGTGTAATGTTGATGATAGAAGATCTACGATCGGTTATTGTGTTTTTCTTGGTAGCAATTTAGTAACTTGGAGTTCTCGCAAACAACAGGTCATTGCAAGGTCCAATACTGAATCCAAGTATCGGGCACTAGCTAGTGTTACTATGGAATTAATTTGGATAAAATCTTTATTGGATGAACTTCAATTTCCATTACAACATCGTCCCATAGCTTGGTGTGATAACCTGGGTGCGCATGCTCTTGCCCACAATCCTGTTTATCATTCACGCACTAAACATATTGAGGTGGATGTCCATTTCATCCGAGAAAAGATTCTCCACCATGCTCTTGAAGTTTGCTATATACCCTCTTAGGAACAACAAGCAGAATTGTTTACTAAGGTGGTGTTTGTTTGTTTGGCTTTTTGATGAAAGCAATTTAGTTTTAAAATTTAGGTTGTTTGTTTTTCTATTTTTTCATGACTTATTATAAACTTTTTACTAAATAGAAAAAATCAAAATATGTAGTTTTTTCTAAATAGAAAAAATAACACATTGGTTTTTTTTTACTTTTTAATACTTAATAGAAATAAAATACTATAAAAATAAACAACTTAATATTTAATACTATTAAACATTAAGGTTCTATTTAGAATTAAGTAAAAAAACAAACACCACCTAAGTCTTTGTCTCTTTCTCAGTTTCAGTTTAAGTGTTCCAAGCTTTCATTTTCATATCCACCATTCAGTTTGCGGGGGATGTTGAACAACAAAACTAGTTGTACCAGTTTATGTTTTTAGCTGGTTGTTAAGCTGATTAGTTTGGTAGTTAGTTATATTGTTATCCTGTGTATATTATATATACCATTTATAGTGAATAAAAAGATATCTCATCAGCTCAAATATACAAAGCTGTTATTCTATTAAGTTGTCAAGAGGGTAAGATTGACCTAGGTTGGTGTGGTGTTGTTGTTAATGTTGTTTTTTTTTTTTTTTTTAATCTTTTTTTGGTCTTGGTTTTCACTACATATATAGAGACGGTTGCCTTTTTGCCTTTTCATTTCCAGTCTTTCCAAGCCAACAGTTTGTGAAGAAAGTGGTGGAGCCAGCTCTATCATCTTCAGTCTTTTTGCTCTACAAATATTTTGAAGACCGAACCAGGATGGCGAGGAGTCTTAACGATATCCACCTTATTAAAAATTCATTTTCTTTTATGGATTTAATAGGATTACTGGTAGGTGTAGGTGTTGGGATTCGGAAAACTACTTGTAACAATACCCAACAACCAACTCTTTCTATGCTTAAAATGACTTCTCAAATAAATTCTACCAAAACCAATATAATAAAATATCTCAGTCAAAGATTCAAATGACACGCATAAATAAGACATAGATTTTACCCGGAAAACCCTTCCGCGTTAAGGAAAAAAGTCAAAAACTACAGGGCTAAGTACTAGATTGAAAATGTCAGTGGTGACGCTAGCTAGCTAAAGACACAGCCACCAAACCATTGTAAGCAGTGACGACCATTCATGAGAAATAGATCAACATCTCTCGTTTGCTGGCCCAGCAAAATTCCTTTATTTTGACTCTTTCCTTTATTTCTTTTCTTATATGTCATGTTCCCACACAATACTAGAAAAATAAAAAAAATATTTTAAAAAAATAATTTTCTTAATTTCACTATAAAAAATATTTAAAAAAAATCAAATATACTTAAAATTTTTATATATTTAAATTATTTAATTTTATTATAATAAGATAAATAAGTAAAATGAGTATGAAGAAATATATAAAAATAATTTATTAAATTTAAACTTTTTTTTTCTTTCCTTTCATTTTTTATCTATTTTTTTTTTTATATTTTTCCTTAAATTTTTCCATAACAAAACTTTTAGCATTTAAGGAAATCCTAATGACAACTAATAACTACCAAACTAAATTCAAATTTTGAATTATTCAAACGCATGTTTGAAGTAGGAAAAACTAATTAAACTAATTATTAATTAGCTAAATTCAAGAAGAAAGAATAAGATGAAGATTTTGTTTTTTGTTAAAAAAAAAAAAAAAAGAGAGTTACAAAGATACAAAATAATTTTTAAGATTCAAAATAATCACCTTTCTATAATCTATATATACTCTAGAAGGATCAACGCTAACAATATTTAACATTGATCCACCAAGTTTGTTAGAAAATTCGTGCCAGCCTTCACTAAAAAGGACGAAAAGTTTGTGGGTCAAAGGTTTCTGTAATGGAGTGCTGAGCTTGACATGTGGAGGAATACCCATTCAAACAAGAATTTTCTTATTCTCCACGTGTACTTGTATTTTATGTGTTGGAATTTTCAGCTTATATTTTATCCCTTTTCCTATTGTAATATTCGTAATTTGAGCTCTCCATTTATAGAAAGTCAAATGCTTACAAAAAGCTTTCACATGTGGGCTAAGAAATTAGAACCTTCTCTACACTCTACATAACGAAAAGAAACATTGCTGGTAGACCTATAAATACCACAAATATCCTCTCCTCACAAATCATATATCTCGATTATTATTTTTGTCTACAAATTCAACTCACTAGTCTACAGAGAAACACACGAGCCACCAATCACCATCAAGCATGTTTGAGTTTAGCCTCCTTTCTCCATTTCTCTTCATTCTTCCACTACTTTTCTTCTTCTTCTTCTTCATTCGCACAAAATCATCTTCATCTCCTTCCGCCAGTGCCCTCAGATGTTACCCAATAATTGGCTCATCTCTGGAAATCTTCGCCAATCTAAACCGACGTGTCCAGTGGACATCTGATCTTATTAGAGCCTCACCCTCTGCAACTGTAGTCATCCACCGCTGTCTGGGCACACGTGTTGTCCTCACTGGCAACCCCTCCAATGTCCAGCACATCCTCAAGACCCACTTCCACAACTACCATAAAGGCCAGTTCTTTAGAATCATCCTCTCTGATTTTCTTGGTGGCGGCATCTTCAATGCCGACGGCGACAACTGGAAGTTCCAGAGACAGGTCTCCAGCCATGAATTCAACACAAAATCCCTGCGCAAATTCATTGAGACTGTCGTCGATGCTGAGCTCTCCGACCGCCTCATCCCTATTTTAAGCACTGCTGCCGCCAACAACTCGGTTCTGGACTTTCAAGATATTCTCCAGAGATTCGCTTTCGATAACATCTGCAAGATCGCTTTCGGGTACGATCCAGATTATCTATTGCCATCTCTCCCACAGGCAAAATTCGCAGTTGCTTTCGAGGATGCAGCTCGAATTAGCAGCGAGAGGTTCACTTTGATTCTCCCAATTGTGTGGAAACTGAAACGGCTTATGGGAGTAGGGTCGGAGAAGCGCCTGAAGCTTGCAGTGGCTGAGGTGCGTGAGTTTGCAAAAAACATCGTAAGAGAGAAGAAAGAAGAGCTGAAGCACAAATCTTCACTCGACTCCACCGACCTCTTATCAAGATTCTTGAGCTCCGGCCACTCAGATGAGGACTTTATCACTGATATAGTCATCAGCTTTATACTCGCCGGTCGGGACACCACCTCCGCTGCTTTGACATGGTTCTTCTGGTTACTCTTCAAGCACCCAGATGTGGAAGATCAGATTCTAAATGAAATCAATGAAAAGTCTGAATTGCCGGTGTTCGATGAAGTGAAGGACATGGTCTACACACACGCCTCTCTCTGTGAGAGTATGCGATTCTACCCTCCTATCCCCGTCGACAGCAAAGAGGTGGTGAGCGACGACGTGTTGCCGGACGGCACTGTGGTGAAGAAGGGCATGAGGGTGACCTATCATCCCTACGCAATGGGAAGGTTGGAGGAGCTGTGGGGGTCGGACTGGCCGGAGTTCCGACCAGAGAGATGGCTGCAGAGAGACCCAGATACCGGAAAATGGAGCTTTGTGGCCAGGGATCCATACACGTATCCGGTGTTTCAGGCCGGACCCAGAATTTGCCTGGGAAAGGAGATGGCGTTTCTGCAGATGAAGAGGGTGGTCGCCGGAGTACTGCGACGATTCCAGGTGGTGCCGGTGGTGGAGGACGGTGGCGAGCCGGTCTACACCGCCGACTTAACTGCCAAAATGAAAGGTGGTTTTCTGGTTAGGATTGTGGAAAGGGCTGATAGAGGGTGATGTCTATCTGCGCATGTCCGTGTGATCTTATGAACGTTTGATTGCTTTTGTGTTTTGTGTCTTTTGTGTCTTTTTATTATTGTTATTATGTACCAATAAAGATGTTAGGGATCCCGTATCCAGGTTCAAATCTACAAAAGAACAATTGTATTTGGACTTTTGAAATATGATTATGGCATTAAATATGAGGAGAAAAACTCAACAATGAGAACACATGATGTGTAATTTTTTCTTTTCCCTTAGTTATACTGGGCATTCCTTTTCAATATCCCAATTATTTACAAAGGAATCACTGCCATAAGCTTGCTCTCATATATATTTGAAAATAAATATTATATATCATATAAATATTTTATTTATTATAAATGAATATATTTTTATATTAAAATACTTTACTTGATTAATTATAAATATATTAGAACTTTTTATTAAAGTTTTTTAAAATAAAAATAATAATAAACAAATGCAATACAAAATTAAGATTTACAAAATACAATATATAATATAATATAATATATATATATACTGCTACCACTATTTAATATTACATTATATATCATATAAAAGAAGGAATATCATTTTTTTTTAATAGTAAATCCCATAACATGACATATAAATTATATAGAATTTTACTTATATATTTTTTAATTTAAAACCAAACAATGTTTTACAAATTTTATTTAAAAAAAAAAAACGATTTTCACACTTTTTAATCAAATGAATTTTCAAAAAAATAAAAACTAAAATGAAAATAGAAAATTAAAACTTGAAAACATAGTTCAAACCAAATAGAACCTAATTATTAAAATTGTTTTTCAAACACAACCTATCTAAAATTACTGTAATAAATTTTAATTTATTTATATAATTAAATATTATTGGATAATATATTTGATATCTGTAAATATTATTATTTTTATTAATATCATATTCTTAATTGAATTATTAGTATATTATGTTATTTTTAAAGAAAATAATTTATTTGAAATTAATATTTTTTTTAACAATGAACATATCTATAGAAAACTCTAAAATCTAATTTAAATTATTTAATTAAATATGGTAAAAAAAATTTTTTACAAAAGTTTCACATCTTTAAAATAATAAAACCAAATGTTTATCATCACTAGTAATCTTTTGAAGCTTTATTTCTTCTAACCAACTCTATTTATACCACATTCTAACTTACGCAACAAAAAAAAAAAAAAAACATATATATATATATATAAATCATTCAATGACACTAATTTAAAGAATATAATACATATGGTCCGATATCTAGAGTTATCATAATAAATTTTTATTTAAACAATTTAGTTGAAATAACGATTTAAATAAAAATTTGCATGAGTATAAAAAACAAATATTATATATATATATATATCTTCAAATTGATAAATGATAGTTTTTTCATTCATTCTTTCATTCGTTCATGTACAGAGTATATATAGAGGGTAATCACCATTCTAAGAATGAGAAAGAATGATACAAGGAAAGAATGATATAAAGAAATAACAACTAATATCCTAATATCTCAACTTTCCTAATATCTCAATATTCCTAATATCTAAACATTCCTAATATCTCAACACTAAATGATATAAGGAAAGAATGATATAAGGAAAGCATTTCTAATATTTCAACACTCCCCCTCATGTTGGTGCATAGATGTCACACATGCCCAACTTGTCTAAAAATTTTGAGAACACTTGACTTGAGACAGCTTTGGTGAGGATATCGGCCAATTGATATTCTGATCGAATATTAGGCAATTCCACAATCTTATCATCCAACTTTTCATTAATGAATAATCTATCCACCTCGACATGCTTTGTACGATCATGTTGTACTGGATTATGAGCAATGTCACATGCGACTTTATTGTCACAAAACAATCGGATTGGTTGCCTAGAGAGGTAACCTAAATCCTGTAAGAGGAGTCTTAGCCATAATGCCTCACAAAGTCCTAGAGCCATACCTCTAAATTCTGTTTCTGCACTTGAACGAGCGACGACATTCTGCTTCTTACTTTTCCATGTCACAAGATTACCACTTACAAAGGTAA
>NC_048437.1:30283339-30406434 GCF_004353265.1 Vitis riparia
AATCATCTGTCTTGTTTGAATGTCCTTAATCACACAAAATTCAGGCAAAAAAATAACAATACAAGATAAGGTTGCAGTGATTTGAGAAACTGACAAAAGATTGTAATCTAAAGATGAAACAACTAAAACAGAATCCAAATTCAAAGTATCAATAAGAGTTAAGGATCTTTTCCCAATGACTGGGGTTGTGTTACCATTGACTGTGGAAACAATTTTTTGTGAGGAAGGTCTAAGGGGTGAAACCTGTCTAGAATCAAAAGTCATATGATCTGTAGCACCAGAATCAATTATCCATGCACTATTAATAACAAGTGTAAAAGTATTTAAAAACTTACCACCATGATCTGTAGCGGCAACCAATGCAGAGGCTTTCTCAGCAACATTAGCCTCTATTTTTATTTCGGCAACAGTTGCAGTTGAGGTTTTCTTAGAATCCTTCTTCCGTTGATCACGATTATTATCATTAATAACAAAGTGTTGATAGCCTAAACATGATCTAAAGGTCCATGGTTCAAACCCTCGGTTCCTCATTTTTTTCCTGGTCATACCAAGAGTCGTTGCTTTGAAATTGTGGGATATCCAGACTGGTGGGATCAGTCTTATTATAGTGAGTGCATTTGAAGGTTGACTTATCAATATTAGGGTTTGTCTTAGGATGGTTGATCGCTGTCGGACTACCATAGCGACAAAATATCCAAGATTTCATTTCCATGGCTCTGATACCATCTTCAAATTGATAAATGATAGTTTTTTCATTCTTTCTTTCATTCGTTCATGTACAGAGTATATATAGAGGGTAATCACCATTCTAAGAATGGGAAAAAATGATACAAGAAAAGAATGATATAAGGAAATAACAACTAATATCCTAATATCTCAATATTCCTAATATCTCAACTTTCCTAATATCTAAACATTCCTAATATCTCAACACTGAATGATATAAGGAAAAAATGATATAAGGAAAGCATTCCTAATATCTCAACAATATATATGTTAATTTTAGCTTTTATATAATAACTTTATTATTTAGAAGTGAAACATTTAAAGATTACTATGCACATAATATTGAAAAAAAAATGATTAAATTATAAAAACAACATCATCTACTTGCACCCTCGTGTGCATTGCATGTGTTTTTTTCCTACTAGTACTAACATCACCTCAAAATGAAAAATGTGATCGGTGATTTCATATTTCTTAATTTTTGAAGTTGCATTGTTAGGTGTTTTGTTTATCTATTTTCCACAATGAGACTAGACCAAAACCTATACTAGGTTTTTTTTTTTTTTTTATTTCCTCACATAATTTTTTTATTCTTCCTTTATTTTGATTATTTGATTATTAAGGGTTCAAATTATATATTTTCGTATTGGAATTTGTATTATTTAATAAATAAATAATTTTAAATTAGTTTTACAATATTTATCAATAATTATAAAAAAATGATGGGATGGAAATCAAATTAATATCAATAAGAAAAATATTTTTAATTTTTTTTAATATGAAGATAATTGTGTTGAAAGTTGTTTATGTCATTTTATATATTTATATATTATTTTAATTAATTTTAGAATATCTAAAGGCTATTTACTTTAAATAAACCTTTAAACAAACTACTTTTTTAAATAATGAATACATATAAAAAAAACTTCCAAAGGTAATTTAAATTATCTAGAAAGGTTGAAAACAATAAGGTAATAATTGGACCAATACAAGAAATAGAAATATTATTGATATGAAAGAAATATTAATATAAATAAAATATTATTTTATATATATTTGAAAACAAATATTATATACCTTCTAAATATTTTATTTATTTATTAGATTAGGTTATTGTAAATAAATATATTTTTTATGTCAAAATAATTTAGTTGATTAATTATAAATACAATAGTTCATGCACATAAGAGATTAATTCTATCTATGAATTCCAAGCATAAAAACAGAAAGAATAACTATCTAATTTTGCCTAATTTATTGCAAAACATTGAAAAAAATTGAATATGAAAATAACTTTTGTATTGAAAATATACTTTGATTATAGAGGAGTTGAACTTGAGTACAATGTTGATGACAACAGAGATGAATACAAAGGACTTCATGCACACAAGAGATTAATTTTGTATATGAATTCCAAGCATAAAAATAGAAATAATTACTGTCTAATTTATTACAGAAAATTGAATATAAGAACAAAAAAATTTGAATCTGAAAGTAACTTTTGTATTGAAAATATACCTTGAACTTGAGTACAAAGTTGATGACAACAGAGATGAATAGAAATGACTAGATTTTTGAAATGAGAGATTACAAAAGCTAGAAAGATAATTTTTTAGAATACTCGTTGCTTGCTCTTGCGCCTCTGCCTTGTAATGAAGATTGCATCTCTATTTATAGAAGAGATATCATATTTGAGTCTTGATGAAATCCGCGTGCTTGAAAGTTTTTGAAATCCGCAATCAAAACTTGGACAACTGGTTGTATTCTTGAAGTCTACTGAAAGGTAAATTTTCTTCTCTTGTCAAAGGTCTTTTTGAAAGAAGCCAGAAGATAATAAATTCTCTTTCTCCATGTTTCTCTTTGAAAATCACATTGGTGGACAAAATTTATTATTGAAATAGTATTAATACTATTTAGATACTATTTGATACTATTCACTACCATTTGATTTTTTTTTCTTCTGATCTGTTTTAACTGAGCATTTTCAAGAAATATTTCTCAAAAACTTATTGAGCTTCCTTTTCAATGACGTAATCTTTTTTGTACTTATAAAAAAGATAAGAAAATTAGGTTTGGAATATAAGAGAGACTTTTGGAAAAACATTTGCAGAGATGATCTTTTGAATATTGTCTTCAACGATGAGATTATAATTAGAAGAACCATAAATCTCAAAATCAAGGTTTCTTGCAATCATTTTTGACCTCCAATGTCTTATTTGTTTTTTGAGGTTGACTTTAGAACAAATCCAAGGGTCCTCTATACCAAACCATTGATGTTTTCTATGATTGGCTTTGAGAATGATTAGATGTTGAGTATGATGGATTTTTCCATCATTCGACCATTCAGGAGGCTTACTTTCGATAATGAGTTCAATTGATTTGAAATATCGGATGAAAGCATTTAATACATAAACTGCTAATTTTCTTCAAAATCCATCGATTTGATCAGGATGAGAGAAAATTAGTTGATAAAGTAATTCATAATCCATGAGGAGAGCATGGGTTAGTTCTATTAACTCATTATTGAATTTAATGACTACAGGTCTATATCTGTCTAAGTCAATGTTGGTGTAGACCCTCCATTTTGTCCTTTTAGCACATGCCCTTAAGTTCACTTACAGTGCTCCATAGTAGTTCTTTGGTGGCCCATTACCACTCATACTACTTACCTTTTTTTGAGCCATCTCAGAGACTCTGGTTGAGGGATTTATCTAACCCCATTGTGATTCTTGGCAATCTTAATTTAAACTTAGGTTTTTTTTCTTCATTTTTATGGTAGCTTTTAGGTGCACTTTAAGGATTGCACACTTAGGCATGTTTAGGTCACTTAGGCCCATTAAGGACTTTTAGACCCACTTTTTATACGACTTGCATGATTGCATGGTCTACATGACTTGTGTGGCTTGTATGACTTTCTTTATTATTTTAATTTTATTTTATTTTATTACAAGTTTTCTAAATCATATTTCTTGGCTTTTTGGGCATGAGGAAATGGGTCCCCATCTACTTGGAAGGAGAATCAACAGAATTTTGAAAAAGAAGAGATTTTGTTTTTAGAGGGATAACACATATATTATTTCCATGGGGGAATCGATTACGAAAGGGAAAAGAAGAAGAAAAGAAAGTGGATTTCTTTTTTCATCAAAGGAGTTTTTTTTTAGGCTGATAGAAATACGTAAGAGGATTTTTTGGGAGAAACACAGAGGAAGCGGGAAAAAAACAAATGCAACCAAGGCTGTCCCGAAACTGTTATCACAATATGGGATCCATAGGAGATTGTCCAAGTGGCTTGTCAGCTGTTTATGCACTTGTTAAGCTTGGTTACGGTAATGTAAATTTATGGGTTCATATGGGGATTAGAGATATGGCTTCTCGGAATTCGATCATTTCAGGGTATGTACACTGAAGGGAGATTGAGGAGCGTGGGAGTTGTTTGAAGAAATACCAATGAGAAGGAATGTGGTTTTCCAGACTACAATGATAAACTTGTATGGGGAAGAAATGAAGAATTTTTCATTGCTTTCAGTGAGAAGAAAAAAGGAACTGGTGTTCACATTTTTTTTTTTTTTGTTTTTTTTGTGGGTTTTGGGGAAGAAGAACGGATCTCGCTTGAAGCTGGGCAATACTTCTCAAAGGTAGGTTCTTCCAGGTACGGTCACGTGAAATTCGCATCTTCTCATCTCTATATAATTCTACATTTTATTCTACAAGTCCCAGTGTTATCTTGTTGATTGTTGTGGACATTTAGAACTGATCGTTTTTCTTGTTGAATGTATTTAAACATGAGCATGCTCTGTTTTGGCTTCTATTTTTGGTATTTTTAATCTCTACTGTTAATGGCTGATGTATGGGATTGTCACCGATATTGATATCCAAGAATCGTTCTCTTTTTTCTTTTTCTTTGATATCCCCACCTGTTTTTCAAGCCCATTGACAAAACAATGGAATGTGGCTTGACTTGGTTATTCATTTTTTTTTATTTATCTCTACTTTATTTTCTAGAGTTCCTTTTTTTCTTTGTGTTCATTTCTTCTTTTTTCTTTTTCTTGTTTCTTTCTTAGGGTACCATTTCTTCGTTAGGTGGCAATTTATGGGATTCTTGGAATGAGATAATTGAGACTGTCTTAGGGAGCAAAAAATTGGAATGTCAAGATGCAGTGTTGATGTCTTAATTGGGGTTTGCTGGGTTCAGTTGTGTGGTAGAGTACCTACCAGTTTATGGTACAGATTGTGATACTCGAATGTCAGTGTGAAGATGTGATTAGGGTGAAAGTGCTGAAATCAGAGCTCAGAAGAAGGTCATCGACTGTTGGGTCTGATATGGAATACAATTGGAATGCCAACATTGAGATCTGCTTGAGAAGGAATAGGGGAAAAGCTTGGGTACCTTTTGGATGACTATGTCGAACTCTTGTTTGATATCTGTCCTGAATCTTTTAACTCCCATGACAGGGAATTTTGTGTGGTTTCCCAACTAGGTTGTGATGACTTGGATACAATGATAACTGAACATATGGCTATCGAGGTTCTCAAAGGGATATCAAGACTGACCAGATTATAAAAAAAATGAGGTTGATGATGAATTTAATGACAAACTGGCATCATTTAGTCACTTAATGTTCTCTTCATGTAGACTATGAATCAGATAGTCGAGGTATGAATGACTTTGAATGTTGTTGGCCAGAGAGCAGTTTTGAAGCCTGCTCAGTATATTGGTGTTCATGCAATAGTTGAAAGGCACATAGTAGACTTCGAAGGAAATTGAGATCACTGAGAGAAGGAATGGGAAGCTCAATACCATTGTGATGTTCTACAGATTGGGTGGCATCTTGAACTAATTTAGAATAATGAAGTGGAGAACAATCATGAGGCTCTAGTGCTTTATGCTGGTCACTTTCAGAAGCAAAAAAAGGGAAAAAGATACAAGCTGACAAGGTGGTGAAGATCTGTGCAGATGAGACAATTCCTTGTGACATGGTTTTGCTATGGACGATCCCAACAAAATTGCTTACATTCAAACGATGAATTTGGATGGAATTCCCATATCTAATTGTCCAATTTTTTATGCCATTTTTTGGTTATTTAGTACAGTCTTTCTTAAGTCCCTGAAAAATGGAAAATTGTATGAAAGCTTTGAAATGCAATTGGAATTTTTTGGGCATGAATGGTTTCTTCAATGATTATTCTGAGTTGAATGACTAGATGGATGCAAAGTTGGTTGGGGACGTTAAAGATAAAGGTGGTGTTTTATGCGGGATATCGGTTGGCGGGTTTGAGCAAGCATGGCCTTCACGGGGTTGTGAAACATCCTTGAAATTATTACTTACAAGTGGTTCGCTAAGTGATTGTGTTGAACATAATGAGTGTAAGGCTGACATGAGTGTGAATGGTTCCTCTGCAGAGACGGTGACTGAGGTTGTGGAAAAGAAAAGTGATATTTTTCTGGGAAGCAATTGGAATGAGGAAAGGAATTCAGTTATTCATATCATTGTTGGGCCATGAGTTCAGAATTACATAAATTCACAGTTGGCATTGAAACACAATTAGTGGAAAAAATCCCTGGAACTGGGCAGCATTCTATGATTCTGGCAGAAGACCTCCCCAAGTACATGGGGTCAATGGCGATAGAAGTAATCTCGGTGCTGTCGTTGACAACTCTAAACAGATTTATCTCACATTTCCTACTGATAGCACTTTCACTGAGCAAGAAGTTTCCAACTACTTTAACAAATTTGGTCATGTTCAGGATGTCAAAATCCCATGCCAACAAAAGAGGATGTTCGGATTTGTGACTTTTGTTTTCGCTGAAACTGTCAAGCAAATTCTCATGAATGGGAATCCACATTATATTCGTGGAGCACGTGCACCGGTGAAACCCCATCAAGAAAAGGCCTCATCCAGGATTGTTAATAGGAGGCAGCATCCTATGTATTACAGTCCATACTTCATTGTTAGGGATACCGAGCTCCAGTCAATTCCAAGAGTTTGTGATAATTCAAGACTACTTGGGAAACAACAATTGATGGAGGAACACGAGCAGGCAGTCGAACTTAAAAGATGTTGTTTATCTAAGTTGCAGTTGACTTCGAAAACTGTTCACTCTTGCTCTGACTACTCCATAGATGAGTTCAAGCAATACTCTGATGAACAAGCTGAGTTCCCGTTTGCAGAGCGCCTCAACTACCTCCCGAAGGTCTTGAACTATGGTTCCACCAGTAGAGACGAGCACTAACTACAATGAGAAACGAGAAACTTGAATGTTCAAGAAGATGGCACTGAGAAGTCAGACATGGAGATTCTAGAAATGAGGAGAATTCATAATGATGTAGCAGACTGAAAATATTGAAGAGGCAGAAAAGGTATCGATCATTTTTTTGAAAAGGCAATGGAATTTTACTTCAACAAAAGAAATTCAAGAGCTGGGAAATCAAACTACGGCTAAATCAAATATTGTGAAACATATTGGTCTTGGAGCAATAGGGTTTGGAATGAGAAAGGAGACTCTATACCTACAGTTGAAGTTGATCAAGTTGTCCTCTATCATAAAGAGAATGATCATTTTGCTATTGATGAATAAATTGGAATTGTAGACAGGTTTTGTTCTTTTGTTCGGCAAAGAGATCAAATTCTTTAGAATTTTGAAACTGTCATGACAATATGTTATTATGGAGTTGTTCCCATTCTTTTGAAGGCAAATCTGGTTTAGGGGAACATATTCCAGAGCGAATGAAGCAATTGTTCCCTCAACTAATGTTGTGGATGAGCTTTTATATTATGTATCTCCATTAAGGAGCCCCATTCTTGATGTGGCCACTAAAACTATTGATATAAATCACTTCAACAAGGGATAATGATGTCGAGGGGATCAATAGGAAGATTTAATGGGACTGCTGTAATTGAAATGGATTTTGAAGATGAAGAGAAGATGAGCATTGTCGTCTCGTTGGTCCAATAAATTCAGCTGCTGTAGAAGTCAATGACGAACGATTGATCCAATTTTGCATCTTCCATGTGCCAGTTCTGGTTCACAGAGTATGGAAAATTCTTGAATTTGTTGATTTATTTATGAAGGAGCTCTAAACTGAAGCTCAGTTCAAGCACATGGGAGTGAAAATTCATTCTGAATATGCTTCAAACAGCATGACATAGCTAGTCAGTTGGAGGTAATGCAGTAAGAGATTGAGCCCACTTTTACTTTGAAAACCAAAGAACCATGTACAGGCATTAACACCATCTCTGGAACAAAAGTAGCTATGCAGAATGACCAACAGAATGAACTTGTGGTGAAAAACCAACAAATGTCAGCAAGTTTTAGCTGATTATATATCAATGCTAAAAAAGAACACTCCTGTAGCCCAACCAATAACCAAAAACCTGTAATTGGGCGATTTAAATGTTATATCAAGGACTGTGAACAAATGAAATGCGGATCTACATCAAAGAAATAGAAAAAAATGCTTATATTCCCATAACACATCCATGCAGTTGGAATAGGATAAATTGTCATTGAACCACTAACTACTCAGGAAAATCTTGACAGCTCCAAAAGACATCAGTAATGAGAAGATCATCCAACTTTGCGTCTTTCATGTGATGGTATTGGTTCATAGAACAAAGAAGAAGCCCTTCGAGAAGAAGCCTTCAGGAGGAACAAGAGGATGGTGGAGCTTGGTGTCTTCTTGGCAGCCACTCTCGAAAGTCCAGAAATGCAGGATCTATCAGAAAGTCTCTAGCTTATTGCTCATTTGCCTTCACACACGCGAATAAGTTGTTGAATCTTATTGACTGAGGGTTAATTTCTGATTATGGGCAATTTGATACGCCTGAAGAATGAAGAGTTATTCAGGGAATTGGACATCTGAAAATCAATTAAGACGCGAGCATTCAGTTGAAGAAAATTGTTTGTGAGCAAGTTGACAGTAGAAACAGAATTCAGATGTTAATATAAGAGGATTTGCTTCTACACATTTCCAAACCAGACGTGAACCCATAATTCATAGAAAGTTATTACATGTTGGAGTCAAGCCATCTGTCAGAAATATTCACAGCTGATGAATCTTTGCATGCTATTCTGGAATTCAAATTCAAAAATATGGGGAATGAAGATCTTGAAAGAGGAAGCATGACTTTTTTTTTTTTTAAAGAAAGATGAACAAATTTTTAAGGAGGACAACACAACTTTTTGAAGAGGAGCTTCACCATATTTTTTAGAGGACTCACACCAGATTTTCAAAGCATCATGACTGTAGATAAATCAGAGAATACCATGGCTGCATCTTGAAAGAGATAAAGTGATTGCCAAATGGTACTTTAGTTTAGATGAATATATCTCTCTATTGCATTTAAAGGATAGTTTCTCCCCTGAAACAGAGGATATTTATGTGGGGTCTCTCAAGGCTGAAATAGACGCAAGTGAACAGGAAGAAGTTGCACAGAAACTGCTGGAGGATTTCAATTGTGTACCAACATTTTTGCCTCATGACTTGCATAAAAGTTTCATCATGGGTTCTGAAAATAGCAACGGTGGCCCATTTTTCGTTACATGTCACCCATGTGTCCCAACCATGGCGATTGCTTTGACAGCAAGTGAGCACGTGCTTTGAAATGGATATGGCCAACTCTTCTCCAGACATGCCAGCAATATACAGAGGCCTCTTCACATGTCCACCAGCAATGCTAACTTAGTCATACTCTCGAACTCTACTTCCAGTATGGCTATCTTGCTACACACACCTCCTCATCTCTTTGCTTCTTTGATTGGAAATTTACTGTCTTAAATTGAATTTTTGAATCCTTTTATAACTAAGCATTGACAGCTTTGAAAAATCCTTCTAGTCACTAAAACCCAAATTTTAATAAATTTGCTGTCACTTTCCTTCATGCATGCATTTTTACTATCTTCTTTTATTCTAAACTATTTTCATGGTTTTCTCGATTTTCAACAAGCATGAACAAACTTCATGATTCCAAACAATGGAATTCATGGAACCAATTCATGCAAAATTAATTAGGGCTTTGGAGGGGGCTCAATATTCATGATATTTTCCTCAATATTGTTTGTTTGATATTTGATTGATTGTGCTTTCTCTTTATGGTACATGAGATTACTTTACATCTATTATTGAGCTAACCTTGTTCCCCATTCTAGCATTCAACTCGTTGTCCAAGTATGCTCTCTACCATCACACTTTCCAAAATTTCATGAATATGCATGTCATTGCCCTTGCTTGATGTCATGCTTGATTGCCTTGATATATATTTGATTGTTTGATCATCTTTGATAGAGATGCATGTTGTGTGTCACATTTTCAAACTAACATTTGATGCCTTTTGATGGCGCTTAAGAAGCGGTTCAGGTACGCACCCTAACTCTCCTTTATTGTGATTTGATCTTGTTTGGCATGCTATTCTTTTGAAATCACCTAGGCTACTTAGGTATCTATAATTAACTAATTAATTGTCACATTTTCCTTAACTTAGTCATTAGAAACCTTTATAGGGCTTAAATGGATGCTACCTCCTAGAGACATCTTCTCAATAAGTAATCTGATCCCCGAACTTAGACTCGGGTTTTTCAAAGACAAGTTTTTTCCAAAAATTATGGAGTCACTTTTAGAGTTTTTCTTTCTTGTTTTATTTTCCCTTTAAAATAAAAAAAATAAAATAAATGGCGACTCCGACTTTTCCAAAAATTAATTTTTCACAAATAAAAACGAGTCTCGCCAATTGAGTGGAGATGCACGTGAAAAATGCGGGTCCACAGTTGGCTTTGCAAATACTGTAAGTAATAACACACCTACAATTATGCATTTCTAGTGGAATTTCCCTACACAAGGGATCAAGCTTTGGATATTCATTATTGGTGTTGCCATAATGAATATGTCAAATGAAACACATTCCTTGAATAGTAACTCCAAAAGTGCTACAGTTAGCAAGAAATTGCATTATATGTTCTTGCTTAGCTTCTCCTATAACTTGAACCTTTTGACTTATTATCTGTCTAAGGTCTTGGGGGAGATTCGAATTCTTTTGTTTGAAAAATGAAAATCTAGATTTTTGAAACTCTAGGCTCTCATTAGAAAGTTTTGGAGATTTATTTTGAAATTCATTTGGAAAAGATTTTGAAAATGTAGCTTTAGATTCCTCTGAAATTTTCCTGCAATTGAAACTTTCAAGATCTGTATCCATTAGGATGCAATGCATATAAGAACTTGAGAGGTTAGGAAAACTGTCTAAGTTATTATTTATTTGTTTAAAATGAAAAGACAAAGCATTTAAAGCTTCTAACTTTTGGATATCACTTTTTGAATTCCAGGGGGTGTCTAAAATGCATTTTTGTGATCTGTCTAAACCTTCTATATACTTATGAATCCGAAATGACATATTACTTTTAGGAAACACTGAACGAGTGAATTTCCCAAACTTAATCCGTTCTTGCTCTATCTGTAAAGAAAATACAAAATTTAGTACACTTTTTGAAGCATAAGTAAGATATCTAATGAGTTTATCTTTAATATACCAAAATTGAAAATATATTGAATTTATGAGGGGCACATAATTGTGAATAAGAATATTTAAAGGATTTTTTGAATTTTTTGAAATCAAATTTATCGATTTATAAGAACATGCATAAATTTATCGAATTTATGAGGTATCATCACAATTTTTTTTATCATCTGATTCATCTTCATCCTGACTTGACTCTTCACTTGACATTTCTTGTGTTATTAATATTTGATTATATTTTTCTGATTCGTAATCTTCACTTGAATATTCATTTTCTTTATTAATCATTAGTCATATCATTACATTTTTGAATTTATCACTTATTTCTAATGAATTGATCTTATTTTCTAATTAGCAATATTTTGAGTAATGACTTATTTTTTCACATTTATAACATGTTGGTGTTTTCCTTTTTAAAGTTGACTTATTTGAGGATTTTGATTTATTGGGATTAAATTTTACAAATTTCTTTTGGAATTTTCACTCAGTTGAAGGTTTTTTACCATTTACATTATTTTGTTTATTTTTTCTTTTTGAAGGGGTTGTATCATATCCATAATATGAACAAAATTTGCCTAATTCTCTTTTACTATCTTGTTTTTTTTCATTTGACTCTTTAATTTGAAGTCTGTGCACATGGTTAAACCTTCATTATTAATAAAAGTAATTAGTTCTCCATATGTTAATTACTTATAAGGAATCCTTCCATTATGGATATTTCTCATTCGTTGTCTAACCTTTTCAGTAAATAAAGTTGGTAAACCAGATATAAATTTTTCTTTCCAATAATGACTTCCACAATCAACATAACTTTAACTAAAAACATATCCTTATACCACTTAAAATCTTGAAATTTTGGACATCTAAGATTATTAAGGATTTCAGAGGTTCTTTCTTGAAAATAAATTGGATCTCTTATAAAATGTTTGGTTATTACAAATATTAAAGTATTGACAACATCTTTTTCATAAGTTTGGACAAATGTTCATTCTTATTTGATTATTGTTTTTTTTTTTTTTGTATTTAATATGTATTATCTATCATTTTGACTCAAATAATGATCCCACCAATCTTTAAGCAAATTAGTGAATCCTATGACTAAGGCACCAACAACATGAAAATCAGAATTACTAGTTTTGATATTACAAGCATTAACAGCCATCATCATTTCATGAAGTAAATTAATTATTTGATGTTCACTCATTCCATCTATATTTCATTCATAAAAACTACTAGCATCATAACTAGCAGTTAATTGATGATTTTTTTTATTCTAATTGAACGTTAGGAAAAGAAGGTTTTGAATAATAATTTTTTCTACTTACAAAATTATTAGAAATTCCATTAATTATTAAGGGGGGTTTAACTATTGAATCTGGAGACATTTTGAATTGTTTTTCTAGTTTATTGACTTTTGATTTTCTTTTTGTTATAGTTTGAATTTGATTTTTATTTTGATTAATGTCATTAATTCTAAGTTTATCTAATCTAAGTTGTATTTCTTTTAACATTGTTTCTGTTGGTGTAGCTAGTTGTATATTTGATTTTGCAGCATTTATAGGAATAATAAAAGGTTGACCTAGAGACTTAGCAGAATATGATGATGATGATGATGATGATAGAGTTGTAGAAAAATTTGAAGAAAAAGTTGATTTTAATGTTTCTCCTATCTTCTTTTTCGGGGCAGAAGAAAACAAAAATTGAGAAATTTTTGTTGTTTGTTAAGTTAAATGTTGAAGAGAATGATTTGTATAATTTAATTGTTGTTGAACTTGTCTAATATCTTTGTAAATTATGGGACTTTGTTCATCTTTGGTTCTTGGAATTTTGAAGGGTGAGGCAAAAATTGAATTATTATCAAAATTAAATTGATGATTATTTAAGGGTGGTTGAGAACCTAATTCTGAGGTTATTGTTGAAATTCTTTTTTAAACATTTTGTGAGTGTTTTATTGCTAATTGATGTCCTTCTTCATTTTTTAAAGTTATGAGTTGTTTTCTTTATTTTCTAAGTTTGAAAAACCAATAGAAAAAAGGAATAGTCATTTCTTTTGATTAATGTATTTTTCATATTGTTTTCTTTATGCATTTCTAGCTTGAGGAGGAAGTGTTTGAAAATAAGCTCTTTTAGCACTATTGTAAGGGGAAAAATAATATCATTTTATCCATTCTACATTAGGAGTAAAATGAGTCTTTTTATAATTTTTCTTATGAATAATATTAACTTGATTAGGATACATATTAGAATGAGTAAGTGACACATGAGGGGATTCTTGTTGCTGATATACAAGAATAGGAATTTTTGGAGTAAAATTGACACTATTTAAATTTGTATTTGAAGTAGAAGATCTTGTAAAAATAAAATCTTGATTAAATGAATATTTTGAAGTTGGACTAAATTCTATTTGAATAGTACCATTTGTATGTTGTATAATTTTTGAAGGAGTTGTTAAAGGTTTAATTGGTTTTGGGTTGGTTCCTAGAGTAATTTCATTCCATTTTAGTTTTTTAGGAACAAAGGCTTGAGTGTTGTTAGGATTATATTGTAATAATAATATTTCATCTTTGATAGATTGACACACAGCTCTAGGATTTAATTGAGTAATCATGACTTTATAATATATCCTATAAATTATTTCCATAGTTTAGGCTTCTTCTACAAAATTCATATTTTTAGTTTTAATGTTTAAAGTTAAACTTGAGAGAATACTTGGATCATTTATGTTCATGGAAAAGTTTGGAAAACAATTAAAATAATTGGAACCATTTGTAAGGTTTGAATTAATCATGCTGAGGATAGAATTAATAAATTTTGTTGACCTAGCATTTCTTAGGCAGACAAACACAGGAATATCTAAACCTAAACGAAACAAGGGTTTTATTGCAACTTGAACTAATCCTATATGAATATAATTGAATTTCTTTCTATGATGATTAATAGTGTTTTGACTTAATAATTGAAGACTTTCTAAATTTTGATTAAGAGAAATAGTTTTTTCTTCAATTTTAATTGAATAAACTACAACACTATGAAGTTTTTGAGTAGATTTTGCTTATTAGTAATAGGGTATTTTATCCATTGTAATACTTTATTTAAATGTTTATAATTAATAACTAATCTGGGTGTACTTCTTTCTAGTTCAACAACATTTTGAATATAAAAAACAGCACAACTTCAATGAGATTTTGAGGGTCTGATTAATTTCTTCTTCATTAATGAATCAATTTCTTGTTTACAGTATTCTAAAAGTTTTTCATTTATTTGAATAGGTCTAGCTTTAGTGGGAATTTTAGACTCATCGGAATTTTGAATATAAGGTAAACTTATCTTATGTTTCTTTCTGGACCAAAAAGCATTTGGAAGATCAGAACAAATTTCTTTTTCAAAAATATCTTGAATTTCTTTTATTATTTTTTGAACTTTATTTTCTAGAAATTGCTCTTTTACTTTTTTATAATGAATTTCTTTTGATAGGAAATTTATATGAGCTTGTTTTCTTTGAATTAAATTTATCCTTTTATTTATTGAATCACTTCGAACTTGATTTATTTCCTTTTTGGTTAATGGATATATAAAGGGGAAAAATTTGGTGTTTCCTAATATTGTAGTTTTGACACCTTTATCATTTACTTGAAATGGGTAAAGTAGTGTAATAAAAGGAGCTCCTAAGATTAAAGGTTCAGTCATGTTTTGTACTAACACAAATTGAATTCTAAACAATAATTATCTTGACATATATAAAAATTTTGAAGCTTGTATTCTATATCTAATTTTCCTTTATTTGCAGCAAAAAGTTCTTGTCTTGTTTTTTCATAATATTGAGTAGGGATTAATCCTTCTTGAATAAAATTCATATAAGCTCGTGAGTCTATTAATACTATCATTTCTATTTCAAAATCTTCAATTCTGATTTTTACACTTATATACCATTTTTGAAAATATATTTTTGATATTGTATTTATAAATGATTGTATAGGGGTTTGTTTATTAGGTATTATTATTATTTATGGATCTTGATTATTAGATGTTTCAACAAAAGTTTCTTGTTTGTATTATATTATATTTGTTATTTGTTCATTTTCTTGTTTTATTTGTTCGTTTTCTTGTTTTAATTAATATATTTGCTTTTTATTTTTATTTTTATTTCTTCTTTCAAATCTTCAATAGTTATAGGCTTTTGATTTTTTTTGAATTTATTAAAAAATTTATCAATTGAGTATTATGCAGGTCTAATTTCTTGGGTTTTATTTGAATTTTTTGTGAGAATTAAATTTTTTAAGTTTTGTAAATAATTTCTTTGTGTTTCCTCATCATTTATTTTGTTTATAACATCAAATAATACTTGCTTATCTACTTTTGAATATATTACATTTATTGTTTTAATTATTTTGATTTTTTTTTATTTATTTTCTATTTTTTTGTGCTTCATTAATTTCAGGACAAGATTGTGATATCTTCAAAAGTAGATAAACAATAAATTAATGGTAGCAAAATGAAAAGAAAGAAAAAAAAAGAAAGGATTTTACTAAATAATAATAATACTAATGGTAGCAAGATGAATAAGGTATTTGATTTAATCTTAGACCAAAACAAAATCTTTGTTAATGAATTTTTTTATTATCATTTAAGAGAGATTTGTATACAAGAAAATTTCAAAATAAATATAAGTATTCAATTTGAAGGAAAATTATACAAATATAAGAAATGAGGTTTTGTGGAAAAATATAAAAATAAATAAATGAAAATTGGATTTTAGTTCAATAAAAACGCATAAGACATAATGGGTATTCATTGTGAAATCTCGATATTTATCTCATTACTTTTTATCTCTTTTATTATCTTTCTAGGATTCTCTCTCTCTTATCTCTTCATCTTTCTTTCTAGTTCCTTCGTCTCTAGACTTTTCAGATTTGTTAAATATTTTTATTTTTATGTTAAAGAAGCTAAAATTCCCCAATGACAATTTAAAATTTATAACTCCTTATCATTATAAACCATAAACTCAAAGGGAGTTTCATTAATAAAAAGTAAATTTAGCTTGAATGAGTGTTGGCCTTGGTTTATACTATCAGACACATCAATTTTCTACCTTTTTTTTTTTTTTTTTTAAGGATAATTAAAAACTTGCTTGGAAAAAAAGATATATATCTTTTGGTATCATATAGAAAAGTGCTAGAAAATCACAAAATGTCACATTTTTAAATAAAAGTTTCATTATTTTGTATCCCATACATGACACCATCGTTTAGGTCCAATTTTTCATTATTTAAAGACTCAGTCTCTGAGTTTATTTGAAAAAGTTAAAAACTTACGAACTTTGAAAAGGTCCCTACGAATATTTTAAAGAGCTAAAGGTGTAGGTATATTGGTTGAAGGGCTTCTAGACAACTAGGGATATACAATCAATGGTTTAATGAGATTAGTTGTAGGTCGGTAGAATTAGATTGAAAATGACAGTGGTGACGCTAGCTAAATACAGCCAGTCACCAATCATCATCGTAATTTTGTAAGCAGTGACGACCACACTCCTTCTAACTTCCATTAATACAGAGTCAAATGTTTTTTATGTCTACAAAAAGAGCAAAAGAAACCTTACTGATAGACAGACCTATAAATACCACACAATCCACTCCTCACAAATCATATCTCATTATCTTTTTCCTTTCAGTCTACAGATTCCATTCACGAGTCTACAGAGAAACACACCAGGACCAATCACCATCAACCATGTTTGACTTCAGCCTCCTACTTTCTCCATTTCTCTTCATTCTTCCACTACTTTTCTTCTTCTTCTCCTTCATTCGCACAAAATCACCTTCATCTCCTTCCGCCAGTGCCCTCAAATGTTACCCAATAATTGGCTCATCTCTGGAAATCTTCGCCAATCTAAACCGACGTATCCAGTGGACATCTGATCTTATTAGAGCCTCACCCTCTGCAACTGTAGTCCTCCACCGCTTTCTGGGCACACGTGTTGTCCTCACTGGCAACCCTTCCAATGTGCAACACATCCTCAAGACCCACTTCCACAACTACCATAAAGGCCAGACCTTTGCAATCAACCTCTCTGATTTTCTTGGTGGCGGCATCTTCAATGCCGACGGCGACAACTGGAAGTTTCAGAGACAGGTCTCCAGCCATGAATTCAACACAAAATCCCTGCGCAAATTCATTGAGACTGTCGTCGATGCTGAGCTCTCCGACCGCCTCATCCCTATTTTAAGCACGGCTGCCGCCAACAATTCGGTTCTGGACTTTCAAGATATTCTCCAGAGATTCGCTTTCGATAACATCTGCAAAATCGCTTTCGGGTACGATCCAGCTTATCTATTGCCATCTCTCCCACAGGCAAAATTCGCAGTTGCTTTCGAGGATGCAGCTCGAATTAGCAGCGAGAGGTTCTCTTCGATTGGCCCAATTGTGTGGAGACTGAAACGGCTTATGGGAGTAGGGTCGGAGAAGCGTCTGAAGCTTGCAGTCGGTGAGGTGCGTGAGTTCGCAAAAAACATCATAAGAGAGAAGAAAGAAGAGCTGAAGCACAAATCTTCACTCGACTCCACCGACCTCTTATCACGATTCTTGAGCTCCGGCCACTCAGATGAGGACTTTGTCACTGATATAGTCATCAGCTTTATACTCGCCGGGCGGGACACCACCTCCGCTGCTCTGACATGGTTCTTCTGGTTACTCTTCAAGAACCCAGATGTGGAAGATCAGATTCTGAATGAAATCAATGAAAAGTCTGAATTGCCGGTGTTCGATGAAGTGAAGGACATGATCTACACACACGCCTCTCTCTGTGAGAGTATGCGATTCTACCCTCCTGTCCCCGCCGACAGCAAAGAGGCGGTGAGCGACGACGTGTTGCCGGACGGCACGGTGGTGAGGAAGGGCATGAGGGTGACCTATCATCCCTACGCAATGGGAAGGTTGGAGGAGCTGTGGGGGTTGGACTGGCCGGAGTTCCGACCAGAGAGGTGGCTGCAGAGAGACCCAGATACCGGAAAATGGAGCTTTGTGGCCAGGGATCCATACACCTACCCGGTGTTTCAGGCCGGACCCAGAATTTGCCTGGGAAAGGAGATGGCGTTTCTGCAGATGAAGAGGGTGGTCGCCGGAGTCCTGCGACGATTCCAGGTGGTGCCAGTGGGGGAGGACGGTGGCGAGCCGGTCTTCACCGCCGACTTAACTGCCAAAATGAAAGGTGGTTTTCCGGTTAGGATTGTGGAAAGGGCTTCTAGAGAGTGAGTGATGTCTATCTGCCCGTGTCGGTTTAATATTATGATTTTTCTTTTTACTTAGGTACCAATAAAGATGTTGGGGATTCCGTATGAATGCATTTTCGAATAGGTTGAAAGAACGCAGGACTTTTGAAATATAATCTTATTGAAAAATTACGATATGACTATGTGCAGACCCTTGGTGGGCCAAAAGTTTTGTTTTCTTTTTTACCATCCCGGGAGGAGCTGACAGCATGTCGGAGAGTGGGGGCTGACTGCTTCAAACTCACAACATGTTAGGACGCATGGCCAAGTGCACCACCACCTTGATGGTGGTTGAGATGGTGACATATTTGTTGAACCAGGAACAATGGAGCTGGAGCTGATAGTAGCTTATGAGAAAAAAAAGGTAAACTGAAAAGCAAATCTCAATCAAGTGGGAACGCATCGAGATCCACACTATGGTATAAAATATGAGGAGAAAAACATTATGATATGATTATGGTATAAAATATGAGGAGAAACATTGTCTTCAATTCAATAATTAACTATCTTAATTTATTATATTGATATTGGGATCCAATTGAAGAGGCTTTGACTAGCTTAACAAAAGCTTGTGGACCACTCAAACTTTTTTATGTACTAATAATGGTAGTTGGGTTGATCAAGATAATGACCAAACCCAATTGTGGATATCCTTTAACGTTTTATCGTGAGATATCAAATTTTTCTTCAATTTTCATAAAGATACTTTAGTGGTCCACTTGGTTGGTTTTTAATTTAGATTTTATTTGGACATGACAAATGGCCAAATCGAGGTTGGATTGGTATCTTGAGTCATTAAACTCGTCCCGTCACACCTCAACAACGATTATTGACATTTGGAGCTCATATGGAAGGTGATTCTATAAGTTAAAAGCTTTTAATTTGCAGCCTTCATATAAAAATTGATATTTTTTAAATTTGAAAAAAGTTAGTTTTCAATGTGAGGAATTATTCGAAGTAGTTCCTATATATATAAAAAAAATACTATCTATATGCAAATCCATTCAAAACATTAATTTTAATGACACAGAAAAGTCAATAAGATTAATTTGTGATAAGTTTACGCTTTAACAGTGACATGATATATGGTTCATGTCTTCTCTTTTTATGACCAGCCTCGTTTTTAATTTTGGAACCCTTCTAGCAGGGGGGGCAAAGGTAAGAAATAGTATAATGTATGTTCAAATGGCTAGATTTTTGGGTCGACCCACATGCACTATAAATTAAAGCTTGAAACACAATTGAAATCTTCTCGCTATCTCCATCGATTTTTAAAAATTAAAATTTTATGAAACTTATTCTCAATCATAGTCCCACATATTTTAATCATGTAGCTTAATTTGGTGCATTGTCAGTTGCATCCATATGTCTAAATTAAGCTAATCCAATAATAAATGTTTTTAGGGGTTGTGGTGATGCAATTGTCAAGGATTTCAAAGGGTTGATACAACAATTTACGGAAATTATTTCATGGGGGAGGGCATCAAACTAGTTATGTAGGCTCGTGATAGACAGCATGGTTTCCTTAAAATTTAAGGTTAAATGACCCTCTTGGATATGACTAAAAATCCAAGTCAACTAATACACGAATTTGTTAGCAAGAAAAATCATGCAAATTATTTTGCTTCTAAATTGATGATCCGAGTTAATGAATCTATTATTAAGCTTGAAACTAGCATAAACCAAGTTGTTTATGTTAGTTTTTTTTTTTTAAAAAAAATCATATGCAGAGGTGGGCTCAAGAAACTAATTTAATATACTAGTTTTTGACTAATAAATTTTATTATTATTATCATTATTATTGTTAAAATATTTCATTTTTCCCTTATAGGACTCATCCATCCCTTATAAAATTAAGCCAAGATAAGAACTTGCTCATTGCGAATTCCTTTCTCTCATTTTCTCGATAGGAAGTTTTGAGAAAAGAAATGGTGGTTGGAAGAGGGAAGGGTTCATAGTAGTGCTATGGCATGCAATTGAGTTTGACAAAAATAAGAGTCTAAGTGATAGGCATTGCTAAAGGTGCCCATCAGTCATTATGGGTGAAAGCTTATACTAGTATCTCTGTCGCTATACATGACACCCATCCCAAGTAATTTAAAACTTGAACTAATGGATCAAAACATTAAAAGTCAAAGGACTCCTAAAAAAAAAAAAGAAACAGTAAGATCAAGCTCTAAGCTATGAAACAAATTATGCTATTCAGAGTGGAAGTGACGTTAAAGATTTTCTAAAAGATGCAATCCTAAGAGAATTTGAAGGAGTGAAAATAAAACTTATCACACCTTTATTTACTTTGTAGTGTAATTAGGTTATATTTTCTTATTCAAATTTGTTTGGTTTTATAGACTTTTGAAAATATATTTGAAAAGTTAGAAGTATAAATATCAATATGGAACATAAAAGTTTATCCTAGGCTTAGTTTTGATGAGAGTATTAGAAATTCATTGAGTATCGTATCTTTTTTTATCATATAAGATTTTATCTTATTATAATGCTTTGAACTCAATTATAAACTTATTAAGTTGTTTTTATGAAATCCCTAAAACTTCTTAATGTGACATTTATTACTTGTGTGACATTTCGTATAATAAAATGAACATGTGTATACAACTTTAGATATTTGTATAATGAGAATCCTTTTTTTTAGACTTAGTAATATTAATTTTTCTACTACTAGGAGTGATAGAGTCATCAACATATCATAGACTTTTCTTGTCATAAAAAAATTAACCTAAATTTATCAAGTTATTAAAAAATTTAATGCTTGGATATGTCTATTTCTTCTTAAAGGTTAAGTCCTTTCTCAATTAATTAATCTAATTTAAAAGACAAGGATCTGTTCATTTTAAGAAAAATATGATGTTCATATTCTAAAAACTTAATCTTATTAAATATATATTGATGTTCAAAATTTAATTCCTCAATCTTATCATGAAAGCTAAGATTTTTAGCTTATATATATAATTTACAATAATTTTCATGTTAGTTTTTTCAATACAGATATTTTTTTAGTAAAATTTGAAGTGTCTTAAGGATTGAAAATATAATATATTTCAAATAATGATATTTAGTAAAATAAAATTTTCATCTTCATATTAGTCTTCATCATTTACGTTTTAAATTCATATTCACCATTGACATATTATATTATTGACCAATTTCATTAATTAAAAAGAAAAAAAGAAAAATTTCAGGAATGGATGTGTAATATTTCATTCAAATCTCTTTTCTTTAATTGGAACTTCTTCACGGTATCAGAGCATATGTGCGTGTCTAATACTTGATGGAGGTTTTTGAATACACCATTGCCCATTGGGCTGAGATATGGGTCAAGCTGGATAGTTTGTCTAATATGGCTGCAGGATATATATAGGCCGAGAAGTAAATTTCATTTAGTATGACAGAAATAATCAACATTTTAAATAAAAGAGGGATTGAATGAAATAGATAGCAGTTAGTTATCATTTGCTTGTGCTCTATCACATAAATGGTATGCCTAACATGCATCTAATGACACACCTAAATCCCATCATGTCAAGGCCTAACAGCTTAGCCTACATGGTATTGAGATTGTAATTTCAAGAATCTCAATTTCCTGGGTTGGTGTTGACATGTTGTCACCAACTTGGTTTCTACTACAACAATTATCAACTTTTGCCACAAATTAATTTGTGGTTAAAAAACATTAATTTTTTTATGGTAGAAGATTTTTTATCACAAAATTTATTTGTGGTGAGTTTGTTGTTATAAGTTCGTGAGCAATTATTTTTAATCATGAATTTTAATTTTATAACAAAATAAATAATTTTCCCACAAAATAAAATTTGTGGCAACATGTCACTTTTTATCCCAAAATAAATAAATTTGTGCCAATAGATTACTTTTCACCATGAAATAAATCATGCCTTTAATCCATTTTCCCAATTTCAGGTTTAAATATATTTTCTAATAAATTTAATAGTAACATTTCAAATAAAATAAATGATTGAAGCATTTTCTTACTCAACACCAATTTTATAAACAATAAAAACCTTTGTATCGGTCAAATATTCACTTGTAGAAACCATGAACGAAACATTGAAGCTAAAATTCTTATATAATCAATTCTATCTTGAAACACAACCAAACAAAATCAAACACAATTGGGTATCTACATGACTAATATTCCTTTAATAAGTATCGGTCCCTAAAGTTACGAAATACCCAAGAAGTAAGCCTCTAAATGGCCTTATATCTGCTTCGATCTGTGTTCGGAAATTTGTTTATGCTAATAGCGTCCAGCCAAAAATGCTCCAAGCTGAACAACGAGATCAAATTCGATCAGTAATGCCTAAACCTGAAAATTGTAAACGTGACTACTACATCTTTTAAGGAACATTACAAACCGTGTCACTGAAGCCCAATTTCTGGGTAACAAGTTTCAAATTACCAAGAATATCAAAATGGCTCCATTGAAATATCAAAAGTGTTTAAGCTAATTTCAGAATTCAGAATGTTTATACAGACGTAATAAATGTTAAAATTATATATGAATCTAAGATGACTTGTTATTCAATTCAACAGTACAAGAGCACAATTACAAAAATTTAAAATTTAAAATTAATTTAATTTAAATTTTAAATTTACTATTTTTAATATGTAGATAATAATAAAATATTTTTAATAAAATAAGTTATAAAAATATAATAATTTAATTATTTATAACAATATTTATTTTAATGTAATTAAAATTTTAAAAGTAATTTTTTTAAAAAAAATAAAAATTAAAAAAAGAAAGTTAAACGGGGCGGGACGGGACAAGTATGAGAATTTATCATACCCGCCCGTCCCGCCCCGTTTAATTTTTTAAATGGGACGGAGATGAAAATTATTTTGAATAAATGAGATGGGGTTTGGATGAGGACGACCTGTTCCTAACCCGTCCCGTTTCCATTTCTAACAGAAGCAAGGGATTAACAAGAAATCAGACATTTCCAGTTGTGATATTCACAATATGGACGGAAGTATCCTTTGAGCCAAGAGCAAGAGTTGAATGACGTTTTTCACTAGCCTTATCTTTAAAACCACTAGCACAGGCCCATGTTACCCTAATGTTTATTCTTGAGTATGATATCTTCCCGGCCTAAAGTATTTGTAAAGATATTCCTAATTAACCTCTATCCTCAGTTTACAAAATATTCTTTATAAGAATAAGCATATATCTAGTAGAAATATTGAAAAACTTCCAACAAAGGTTCTGATCTCATTGTTGGTCTGGTGCACGAGTTACTGGCTTCACAATTCAGAATGCAGTGGAAGAAAGTAATTTAGATATTTTTTATTACTTCGAGAGAGGAAAAAAAAAAAAAAAACTGCACGCGTACATAAGAGTAATCATTATTATTTTGAGGTTTATATTTCATACAATTTTACTATTACAAAGATTCCATATTAATTTTTTATTACTTCGAGAGAGAGAAAAAAAAAAAACTGCACGCGTACATAAGAGTAATCATTATTATTTTGAGGTTTATATTTCATACCATTTTACTATTACAATGATTCCGTATTAATTCAGGTCAGGTCGATGATCGGGGCATGGCTGATCACCGCCTTGGCTGCCATTGCTGCCACCGATATGAGTGCACGAAGAAGGAGCAGAAGGTGAGACGGGACCTCTTGCAGATATTGCTGCACCTTTGGCAATATGAATCCTGGTAGCTGCAAGAGGAGTTGTGACAACCAACAAGATAGAGATGGAGATTATCACTTTCATGAGTACTTCCATTTAGCACTGAATGGGGGAGAGATTCAAAAAATGAATCATGGAATGAAGAATTAACTTCACTGTCGCTAATTTATAGGGAAGATTAGAAGGAAATAATAATAACTCCTCAGTAGCACTAATGATGACTCAGTAGAGCTAATGGGCAACACACGGTTCTTGCCTGTGATTGCCTTCGTGGGTTTGGTGAGCATTTCCAAGAAAACGGCATGCAATATTATTCTTTTCCCACTTTGTTTTTTCTTGCAATCTCCCACTTCGATCTATATGTTTCCAAATTCTACCACTCTCTCATTTTGTGCGTCGGTCCAATGAAAACTACATAATCTAATGACCTATGAAGTGTTCTCCAACTACTTGATATCTTTGCCGCAATGACCACACCTATAAATCTATCTATATATATATTATTAATGTTGAGGAGGTGTAATCCTTGAAAATTATACTGATCATTTCCAAATCTATGTAGTTCCCTTCAAATCCAATTAGTTATACTGCCATTTTTTCTTTCTTCGGTACCTTTTTAACAATTGTAGCAGTTATATTGTGAATTTAGTAACCCGTTACTTGATAGCCAGTAATGAAATTAAAGAAAGCAAACCAGAATCACAAGATTAATGGAGCAGCTATTTTGACGTTATTAATTCAAAATGTTACTTCTCCCGTGAGCCACCTTTTTGACCGAGTCTTGGATGGATTAATTTTCCTCGGCGTCGGCTTGGGTACTTCCTATGTGGGCCATCCATATCTCACCACCAATTATTGTGGAGACGTGTCTTGGTTTTTTATTGGTTCAGGATTCCACGTTTAAACTACACCTATACAAACACTACGACACAACCACTTATTATGATGAATAGCAATGAATGTGACATGCAGCGCGCGCAGCAACAATAGCAACAGTAGTAGGGAGACGCTTCAGAAAATATCAAAGCATTGAGGATTTTGACCTAAGAGCAGATGATGGCTCTTGAAGCTAGTTCAGTGGAGTTTGCTTTCTCTAGAAGACAGTGATATTCGTTGTTTCTTGATGATCATATTGGGTTTCAACTGATTTATAAACTGAAAATTGGACTAAAAGAACATAATATATCAAGGTCCATCCTAAAACCAAATTCAATTTGAGCTTCAGTTTCCATTTTTCCTTTGGTAACAAAAAATGAAACACCATGAACCATGAGACCGGTAATATCAGGATAGAGGGGCAGTAGCTAACCATGATAGCTTTTTGTAACGTGATAGATGGTTCGGATGGCTAAATCTTTGCAAGTGCACCGGGTCCGGGTTTGGGCTAACAAAAAGGACAGGCGACTCTAGTAGTCTAGCTCGTAAGATTGGGTAGAATGATCAATACATGGCTACTGTAAATGTGAAGTATGATTTTGACATTTTGTCCGTAGTCTAGTGACAACTTCACTCTTTTTTTCATTCATATGATACATTCTCGAACCTAAAGATCATTCCATGGCTGGTAAGGAAATAAAATAGGCAACATACATGAGCTAGACTTCCAGATATACGTACACAAACTGATTATGTTGATTTTAGTAACCGAAACGATTGTAGCATTCAAGTGTTTATATTCATATGGAGGCCGTGAACAAATAAAGCTAACTTCTTGAATTACGAAGAAGAAGATAACATGCATGAGATAATAATATTTCATACACGAAAAGCTGCATAAGACTACTTGATAAAGAGCTCATTGGATTACTACTTTCATGCACAGCTTATTCTTCAAATTACATGGTATCAGATCATTAACTTAAGGTAAATTTCGATAGGGCTTCAGCAGTGGAATGAAGGCGCCACTGGTCTGAAGGGACACGATTTCATGATCCAACAGGCTATCCACTGATGAACACTGTTGGCACTGGTTGCCCATTGAACATCAGCCTCATGAGCGTTTTCTCCATTTCCCTGCCTCCGGGTCCAGGTCAAAATTCTGAATAGTGGGACTAACTTTTAGTTCTGTAATCAGACTAATGACAAAGTCGCATGAGCTACATGAGGTCTTGTTGAAGATCACTACCCCATTGGCTGAGGCCAATCTCATCACCTATTCCATCTTGATATTTTGGGCTCAGGAGTAAAATTTTCTCAACTGCGAATTAACCTATTGAAAGGTTGGCCAAACACATTAAAGTGTCTTATTTGAAGATTAATTTTTGTTAGAAAAATATTTTAAATGATTAACATATTTTTATTGAGTTTGGTTGGATGGAGGAAGCTAGGGGTAGATCTTTTAGTGCCTTCCTAACTAGAAAATCCCACTTCAGGTACCCCCATTAATTATTAATTTGATGCACAGAAGGCAGTGGGTATTAGCGGGTTGAACAAATGTTCCAATATTGCTAGAAGCGCTGGCCCGTCAACTCTGTAACAAACATCTCACTAAGGCCAACCCAATCTAAATGGACAACCAGGACATCTTCTCATTTAATTATCACTAGATTTGTTGTTTATGTTGGAATTTATATACAGGTGAATGAAAATCAGGATTCTTTTTTCTCTTGAAAGACGTTTTTTAGTAGACACAACTTGTTTTAAAGGTTTAGTCCTATATTTTAAGGACACAACCTCTTCCAAATGATATGTTTAGTGTCTTAAGACAGCTCTTTAATGGATGTGTATAGTATTTTAAATATATATCTCTTTTAATAATTACTAACAAAATCTATAAATAAGCCAACCCCATGCCCCACTTTGTCTTTTCAAATTCACTCACTTATTCTCCTTTCTAGTATTTTAAACTTTCAAGTCCTTCTTAACTTAAAGTTTAATGGTTTTTTTCTACTATATATTTAAGAAAATACAAATCACCAAGTGATTTGTTGTTTCTTGTGATTTAAAATGTTAATATCACAAAAAAAAAAGGTGATCATTGTATCCTGAGAGACAATCACCTGTAAGCATATGAGTGGGGTGGAATTTGTCTTAAGGACATAGAGTCAAATTGTAGCCTCAATCAACCCCAAAAGTCCATCTAGTCAATAGTTAGGGACAACAATCTTAAGAAAAATTTTCTTTTGCAACTAATTTTATTGCAATTGATTTTTAATGAAGATGACTTCTACATCTTCTATTATACCTCTTGCTACTGCACATGGTGAGAAACCCAAGCAGTTCATTGGGACAAACTTCAAGAGGTGGCAACAAAAAATATTGTTTTACCTTACAACTTTGAATCTTGCTCGGGTCCTATATGAGGATGCCCCTATGTTAAAAGAAGGCGAAACTGATAAACAAGTGTAGACAACTCTGGAAGCTTGGAATCATTTTGTCTTCCTTTCAAGAACTACATCCTCAATAGTTTAAATAACACTTTATACAATGTGCAGAGTCCAATAAGAATTGCTAAGGAACTATGGGAGTCCTTGGAGAAAAAATATAAGACGAAGGATGTTGGCTTGAAGAAATTTGTAGTTAACAGATTATTGGAATTCAAAATGATAGACTCCAAGGCAATTATGAGTTAAGTCCAAGAACTACAAATCATTTTGCATGAGATACATGTAGAAAAGATGGTGTTGAGCGAGTCTTTCCAAGTTGCAGCTGTAATTGAAAAATTACCACCTTCTTGGAAAGATTTTAAAAATTACTTGAAGCATAAGTGTAAGGAAATGAAACTTGAGGACTTGATTGTGAAATTGAGGATTGAAAACTACAATCAAGTTTCAGACAAGAACTACGATAATTGGGGTTCTTAGATACCTAAGATACACTCCATATTATGGATTGTCTTACACAAGGTTGCATTTGCATAAGATATCTAACTATACTTAAAGGCTTTAGTGATGCAAACTTGATATCTGATACAAAGGATACAAAATCCACTAATGGATATATATTCACAATAAGGGGGGGATCTGTATCATGGAAGTCCTCAAAACAAACATGTATTGCTAGATCCACAATGGAATATAAATTTATAGCTCTAGATAAAATAGGAGAAGAAATAGAATGGCTTTGCAATTTTCTAGAGGAGATACCATGTTGGTAAAACCTTGTGCCTGCAATAAGCATACATTATGATAATCAATTAGTTATTGGAAGAACACATAATAACATGTTTAATGAGAAGTCTCGATATATGTCAAAGACACAATACAATAAGATAGATACTTTCAAATGAAGTGATCTCCATTGATTACATCAAAACAAAGGATAACCTTGCATATCTGTTTACTAAAGGTTTGCCAAGAGATCAAGTTAACTACTTATAAAGGGGAATGAGATTAAAGCCTATGATCAGTCTTCATAATGGTACCAAACCTGACTGACTAGAGATCCCAAGATTTAAGTTATGAATGACTAAAAGAAATACTAAAAAGATATTATCTTCTACCTGGGAGACAATCACTTGTACTATAAGCACTAGAGCAAGGTGAAATTTGTCTTAAGGACATAGAGTCAATCTCTAGTCTTGATAAACCCCGAAAGTTCATCTAGTCAATAGTTGGGGATAACGGTTTATTAGGTTGCATTTGAATATGTTGATCGAATTAGGGTTCACCACTTTGAACTCAGTGTGTGGAAGTCGAAAATATTGACTTGAAACCAAGTTAGGGCAGAAGCATTTGGCTGATCAATTTAAAGGACGTTTATCTAGCCTCTGCCACCTTTCTTAAATATAAGGTGGAGACTGATACTATCGTGTTGATAGCTAAAAACAAAGTGGCCTAAGAATTTTGGAAATGAACTACAGCTTCTAGCTAGAAGCATGCAAATGTTTGTGTTGGTATGGTAATGTCTGGGAAAGAAAATTTCAAATATGGCTTTTATTGGAACAAAGATGAAACTTGGAAGCGTATGTGGTACTAATAACCTAACAAAGTCTGTTATAGTTTCTGGCTACTCCCTTAGATCCAAAACGCATAGCTTTTGTCACTGGCTACTCCTTTAAGAATGTATTTTCTCAAGGTTAAACCACAAGCATAGTCAGCCTCAAAGGCAATCACTATATTTTTATTTAAGTATAGATTTTTACTAATCTGAGTTGCACACAGTTCGTGCAACGAACTTATTCTTGATTATGCTCTCACTCTCCTTCAGGTTTTTGATGATTTCATCTTCAATGGCTCCTTAATGACTTCATTCCCTGGAATTAATTGATAACATTGGTGTCATGGTTCATGGTGTTTCATCTATGTACCCCAGAAGAAAAATAAACTGAAGCTCATCAAACTGAAATTTCAATAATTTAGGATGGGCCTAAAATATATTATGTTTCTTCCTGCCAATTAACATTCAGTTAAGGCCTATTTACAAAGCAGTTGAACCCACACATAACAATTCAGCAAGAATCAATTCCAGTCCTCTTCTGGAGAAAGCAAACTTCACTAAATTAGCTTCAAGATCAGTCCGCGGGGAGGTCAAAATTATCTCAAGACCAGTCCTGAGCTTAGCTGAAATGGTGGACTTTTTCATCCACCCTAAGATCCGCTCATTCTTCTGAAAAGCGAATTGAATCTTGCACGCCAGCCTCCTCGTGCCAATGGCTTTGATTTTTTCTAGTCCTCCTCACACACTACTGTTGCTATTGTTGCTGTTTGTAATCATTAGTGGTGGCGCCATAATGTATGTGTAAGGTATAATTTAAAACTTAAAGATTTGGAACCAATAAAAAGCAAGACACGTTTCCACAATTGTTGGTGGTGTAAGATACTCCACTTTTTGGAAGTGCCCAAGCCGACACCAGGGGAAAACCCAGTCAAAAGGTATGGTTTCAGGATAAGCACCTTTTGAACTACATCACACTCTAAACTTGTCAATTCTAGTTTCCTTTCTTGAATTTCATCATTCTAATTGAGTAAAAGGGTCATTAAGTTCATAGCACAAATCCCAGGATTAATGTATCAAGTAGAGAAAAAAGAAAGAGCATAGTCAATCTCCTTAATCATGGAAGGTAAATATATATATTTGAAATGGCTGGTTCAACGTACAGTATTTGAAGGATTACCCCCCACCTCATCAAATATTAATAAAATATTCACAGGTGTGGCCCTTTGTTGCAGATATACCAAGAACTTGAGAAACTTCTCATGGCTAGGCCGGCTGTCCATTTAGAAAACGTTAGGATTATGTCGTTTTCATTAATAAATTAAGACGTGTTTGTAGAAAGCTTGGTGTTGGATTGATGCAAAAAACATGATATAATGAATGAAGTTGAATTAAGCGTGAAAAAATGGGAGATTGCAAGAAGAAAAATGGTGTTTTAAAATAATATTTCATTCTGTTTTTCGGTAAATACTCACCAACCCACGAAAGTAATCACAGGCAATAACCGGGTGTTGCCCATTAGCACTATTGAGGAGTAATTATTATTTCCTTTTCATTTTCTCTATAAATTGGAGCCAGTGAACTCAACTATGTATTCTTCATTCTTGAAATCTCTCTCCCATTTAGTAAAATATGGAGATTCTCTTGAAAGTGATGATCTCCCTCTCTATCTTGTTGGCTTTCACAACTCCTCTTGCGGTCACCCGGGTTCATATTGCTGAGAGTGCAGTTGTTTCTGAAAGAGGTCCTGTCTCACCTTCTGCCCCTTCTTCTTGCACTTACATCGGCAACAACAATGGCAGTCGAAGTGGTGATCAGCCCTGCCCTGATCATTCATGAGACCTCAACATGGTGTGTTGGTATTATTTAAATTGCATAAAAAACGGACCTGATGTTACAATGCTTACTCTATAATGTATGTGACTACGCTATTTTTTTTTTCCCTAGTAATAAAAATTTACTGTTATTTTCTTTCCCTGCATTTTTAGTTGTCATGCAAATAACTTTTGGGTGGGATTTCAGTTGGTGAAATTTATGTTTAATTCAACTTTCAACAATTATGATGATGCTAGTTTGTTGAATGAAGGTGAATAAGGGGCAAATTTTGCCCCTTCAAATGCAAACCTTGATCTCTCAGTTCTCTCGTCTTGTGTAGATGTATACAAAAGTTCCCTTCATTTTCCTTCTCTTATTAATCTCTCTCAAGTCTCAACACAGAAATATTTGAAAAATAATCAATTTTATGGTATATATACACCTAACCACTTAACGTATGTCACCAGTTCACAAAGGTAAATAAGATATTTTGAACTTACCGTTGTCTAATGATACTAAAGTATCTTTAGATGTCTCACACCAATGGTGAAACTTCTAGTTATTTTTCAAAGATGAAAATAACTCAATTTTTCTTCTAGTAATTTCTATATATATATATATATTTGATAATTTTCCATTGGAATAATTATTATGAGAATCTTTCATATGCATATAAAGGAAATCTATGGTGATATTTCTTATAGAAGTAGGTTTATTTCAAAATTAAGAAATTGGTTTATGATTTGGAATATCCTTGTGTAATAAAGAAATATAGAAAAAAAAATTGATTAAAAAAACTAAGTCTTTGATCAAATGTAATTGGGGATTTGAATTCAAGAATTATAGAATTGTAAGTCCTTTGATAACTATTTTTTTAAATAGTTATTTATTATCTAAAATAAAAGAATGAGAAACGTTTGACAATAAAAAAATATATAGTATTTTTACATAATATTTTTTAGTTGCTTTTATTTATTTTTAAATTGTTTTAAACAATAATCATATAAATATGAGGAATGATTAATAATAAAGCACTTTATATAAACATTGTTTTTAAAATATATTTAAAAATATAAAAAATAAGTTAAAAACATTTCAGTTCTCAAATAGGTTTTACAAACATCAGGAAACAATTCTTAAAAACTGTTTTTTAAAATTCATTTTCAAAAATAATTACTAAATAGAACTATAGCTACTAACACATAACTAAGTCATGTTAGAACTTGTGTTTTTGTAACTGTTTTGTTTATTGATCACTTACTTTCACTTTCACATAGCAAGTGATCTTGGACCCAAAATATATATAGTGTATGCTAATTACAAAATTGTAAGAGTTTCTAGAAATAATTTTTTATTATGATAACAACAAAGGGAAAAATCTACTTATCCAACAATGGGTTCACAAAGCGTGACAAATCAAGTTTAACATAAACAAGATGTTTAAAGAGATTATAAGTTGAATCAATCTAAATTTCTATATAATATAAACTTAATCGATGAAGATGTAACTTCATCGATCTTGATGATATTTAGAACAGTTTGAACTGGTTGTATATATATGATAAGAAAAACTGTCAAAATAAGTTATATGCTGAGGGGTGATATAGTTTGTGCATGTATAAGATGTAGACCTCCTTGACACTTGAATGCATTCAAATAACCGACTTCTCAACTGTTACAATTTGAAACAACTTTTAAGGGGAAGAATAAAACAATCTTACCATTGAGATCACTTCATAGGAATGAATCTTTTTGTTATCATATGATAAATGAAAAAAAAAAAAAACCCTTTAATTTAGTTAAGAACAATAAGGTGAAGATATTTTGAAGAGGTAAGAGCTCAATCTCAAAGATCCCAAACTCAGTTTGAATGTAAAAATTATGTAAAAGATTGGAAAACACAAGAAAATTTTAATATAATAAAATTTTACTTGAAACAAGAGAAAGTCGTGTTCTTTTGTAGAACCTGTAAGATGTCCCTATTAACCATAGTCTAATTTAAAGATATGGAACATAATAGAAAATTGTAGCATGAATAATTAAAAGATGAGGTTAATGTCACTCCCTCTAAGGTTTAGTATAAACATATTAAGTTATTATTAGTTTCAAATTTCATTAATTAACACATTTATAAATATATTCTATTTATATAAATTATTATTTTTTAAATAAATTTATTTTTCAGAGAAGTGTTAAACATATTTAATTACTTAAAATTTTTCTACCTAAAATTCTTTTGAAAAATAAATTATATAGGCTAAAATATTTCTTAAAAAAATAAATTTTATAAACAACATAAGCCTATAGGGATGTAACTAGATGAAGTTGAATCTATTCGTGACAAAATATATTTACTATATTTACATCAAATCTCAAGGAATACGAATGAAACTAATCTTCAAAAGCTGTACGTGGGCGACTTAATAATGAGCCTATAGTAACCAAGAAGCCGAACTTCCTCTATTCCCTTGGGACGAATTATGGGCTTGGGGAAGCCCAAATAGCTGGGCATTGTTTGAGCCACTAATTTTCTTTCCAAGGCAAACACAAATAATTCATATAATGCATATATACCTGGGCCATGTATCAATGCATGGGTGGTGGAAACAGCTTTGAACTGAGTTTATTGTAAATTTACTTTGCCTTAATTCGGATTACCCTGCATGGGCTATGTATCAAGTGTGATTGGGATTTTTTTCCTAGGAGCCGAAGTCAGGAAGGTTCTGGTAAATACATGTAAGTAGGGATTAAATTCCTGTCCATAGCTAGCAAAAGAGCTGTTCAGTGATATTTTAGGTACTTGCTATCTATTCCGTTTGGGCAGTGATTTGAGCCACAAATTAAGAAAGAAAAAATAAATTAATTTATTACTATGGGGGGAAGACCTACAGAAATAAACAAATCCCAGTAGTGCCAAAGTTAAAATTTGACTTCTTTCCAGTGTGTGGTACTTCTGGGGAACAAGGTTCTTCCACAATGGAATGTGGTAATTTCTTTATTTATTTTTACCCGTTTTTCTTCCTTGACGACCTCCTTTTGATGGTGTGCAGCTGATGGCCTATGAGTTTGGTGACAGCGCGGATCCAACCCCGTAAAGTTATTCCATGCTGATGGCCTGTGAGTTTGGTGGCAGCGCAGATCTAAGCCCATAAAGTTATTCCATGCTTATAGCCTTTTAGGCTTCCTCCACCTGAAACCCTAGTTTGACCAACAGATGTCTGGTGTAAAAAGTTCAAAACTCTCAGCTGAGTAGAGTGGCATGACGATTTCTCCTTCACCTTTTTCATTAACCCAAATAAATAACTACGTAGTGGTCGTACTGTTTACAGTAGGAATAAATCCAAATAAATAAAATATAGGTTACAAAGAAGAAAAATAAAATAAAATTAAGAAAGCTAGTTAAATCGAGCAAAGAGCTTGGAGCTTTTAATAAATTAGTGTGAATGTTCGAGTCATTTGCAGTTTCGAATCTAGAGGCTAATTTGACTGAATGAGAATGCTTAATTTATTAAGCATCAAAGAGATAAAAAGTTGGCATAAGTGGTTGGGATTTATGAAGCATTTGCTAAAGGTTAACCACAATTGTGCAATGGGGCGCCTTCCTAAATTAAGACCTTGCAGACTTATGTCGCATATGAATGATATGCATGGGGTAAGAAAAAGGGTAGGAGATGTTCTCAACTATATATTTATTGCTCCCATGAATAAGCATTGTACATGCAAGATTGTTAATGAAATAAATCAACTTTGCCTCGCCCGATTATTATAATTAATCAAAGATGATCTCAGGACTGCTTGTGTTGTTTGATTGATTGATTAATGTATTGGAGCTCACAAGGGCTTTGCCCGTTTAAGAAACATATATAAAAACAATGGTTATTGAATGTAGGGAATGAAGATGAGAACTGTTTGAGAAGCAATAAATTAAGAATTAATGAAGATGGTTGGTGTCTTGTCTCTAATTAATGCTGCCACGTTTAGGCGAGAAGGAACAAAATAACTGAAGCATAGAATTACTTATGTTAGTGCCGCACGCACCTTGCATGTATATGTCTAAATTAGTTATGAATTGCAAGAAACAAGAAAGTTAGGATATAATAATATTAATTTAGAGAAAAAGCGGGCTTTTATCTCAGACTAGCAGTGGAACAAAAAGTATACAAACTAGCATTATCGTGAGCTCTCAGTTCTCGTCTACAAGGGAAGGAGTCTTCCCTTTCTATCTAATTTTTCTTACTACATCAAACTATATATATATATATATATATATACATATGCTCTTCCTCTCAATTTTACATGGTTAATTTATACCAGGATACAATAAATATCATCCACCATGCATAACTGCAAGAATGACGATAGAAATATATATATATATATGGCATGCACCTAAAATGTAGAATAAAACTGAAAAAGCTTTTGTTCATTAGGATAATATTAGGGAGTGGACGAGTGTTTTTAAAAATTATAATATAAGAGTTTGATAAATTAATCCAAATTAATTTTTGTGAGAATAAGAATAATCAAATCAATTACAATCACGAAAGAGATAAAAAATTTTACGTGAAAATCTTTATATTAACCATGAAGATAAAAACCACGAGATCTAAAAAATTTTATTTACTAATTCATTATATGAAATTAAAGCATATTTTCTGATCGTTTTACCTTAAAGACTTGTTCTTCAATACTTATTGATCCATGTCTACCGTGCAACACCTTCAATGCTCAAATAGATTCCTCTCAGCCTTTGATAAAATGTAGGTTCTTTCGACAATTCAAAATTCAATCCATGAATTATTTATTGAGAGTTTGGAAATGATAGGGCAAGTTGAGTTGATTCTCTCAAAGTATCCAATCCTAAATTGGATTTTATATAGATCCACGAGGTTAAGGAATTGATATTTAGAATTTATAAAAAAGAATACTCATGAATTTTCAAAAACGAAATTGATATCTCCACTAAACCAAAGAAGAAGAAAAAGAAGAAGAAGAAAGGGTGGGCATCTACTTTTGATCATAGTTTAAGTGATAATAAGACTGGAACGAAACCGACTTTTTTCAGAGACCAACAGGCTCACCTGATCTTCACTGTATTGATGTGGGTCCAATTTACATCGGAGATTATCAATTAATAAGGCCATAAACAAATACTTTCTTAATTAGAACATTTTGGAGGTAGCTGCAATAGCTCTTTAAAGCCCATGGAATAAGGGAAATTTTTTCTATGCAAAACCCTGGCTTGGAGCTTAGTTATTATAGACTTGATATCTCCAACCTTCTCTTCTCATGCAACAACTAAGGAAACTTCCACGAACTTGCTGTTTATTGCATTTGGGCAGTGATATATGAGCGACAAATCAGGAAAGAAGAAGGAAATTAATTTATTACCACAGGGAAGACCTACAGAAATAAAATAATCCCGATATAGCCAAAGTGAAAAATGACTTATTTTCATTGCGTACGTTTAGGGAAAAAGGTTCTGCAAGAATGGAATATGGTAGTTTCTTTTTGTTTGTCTCCCTTTTTCTCCCATGGTGGGTGCGTTTTGTGACAGTGTGGAAACGATTTCATAAAATATTCCATGTTTATGGCTTTGACTCCAGATGTCCAGTACCGTAAAAACTCCGCAGCTCAATAGAGTGGCGTATCGATTTCTCATTAAGCCTTTTCATTACCTCAAATTTAGAAATACCTAGTGGTTGTGCTGTTTAGAGATGGAATAATTAATTCCAATATATATAGGTCACAATACTCACAACATAGAGAAAAGTCAAAGAAAGAAGCTAGTATAGAGAGCAATGAGAAGGAACTTTTTAATAAAATAGTCTAAGCGGATGAGTCCTTTGCAGTGACTCTGGAGGATAATTTGACTGAATAAAAATGCTTTATTAAGCACCGAACATGTACTGGTAAAAAGTAGGCATATTGGAGATCTATTTCGGAAACATCCCTACACATCCATGTCCCCATTGTGGTTGGTACTTATGCATCATTTTATAAAGAGTGGTCACATTTGTGAAATGGGGCTTTCCTAAGTTAAGAGCTCGCAAATTGATGGTGCATTTGAATAATAATATGGCATGGGGCCGGTAAGAAAAAGGCTAGCAAGGAGATGTTCTGAACTAAATATATATATATAATTTATTGCTTCCATGGAGCACACATGTAAGATTGTTACAGCAGTAAATCAACTTTATTATTATAATTAAATCAAAGATTTACTAAAGATAGTAATTTCAACACTGTTGATCTAATTTGATTGATTAATTTAAAGGACAACAAACCCTATTGGAGCTCACAACGGCTTATCGATTTAGGAAAAACATACAGAAAGTAATGATTACTGAATGAAGGGAATAAAGATGAGAACTGTTTGGCAAATAACAAATTCAGAAATTGAAGATGATGGTTGGTGTCTTATCTCATGATACATCAGCTGCTACGTTCACAAAGATATGCTTCAACGTTTAGGGGAAGGGAACGAGCATAGAATTAACTTGCTATTGAGTTTGAAAATTTCTATAACAGAAATAATTTTTAGAATTAATATTTTCAAACATAGATATATATTGACTTTTGATCGAACGTATTAAAATTTAAAGAAGCATATATCCTTAGATAATGAGGAAAAATATCCCTTTATTAAAGCTAAGAATAAGAGAGGTTAGGCATCCACTTTTGAGCATACTTTAAGTGATAATAAGAATGGAATGAAACAAACAACAACCTCGCCTGATCTTCACTATATTGATGTGGTCCCAATTTCAAACGGGAGATGATCAATTAATAAGGCCATAGAGAAATATTAATTTAACATTTTGGAGGTAGCTGCAATAGCTATTTAAAGTCCAAAAGAGAACTTGTCCAATGCAAAAACCTGTCTTGGATCTTAGTTCTTTGAGGCTTGGTTTCTCCAATCTTCTATTCCCATACAACAAATAATGGAAATTTTTGCAATCAGAGACAATGTCTACAAGACCATGAGAGCCATACTCTTCATGTTGTTGATTCTTAACACCAAATCTCTTGCATCTTCAAGGCCCATGCAAAGAGAGTGGCAGGGGGTTCGTAACAGTGTTGCTATGTCGGTTTCATTAACTAGAGCTCCAGTCCCACCTTCTGGTCCTTCTCCATGTACTCACATCAACAATAACTATGGCCAAGGTAGTGGGCGATGCCAGCTTCATTGATGAACTTACTTCTGCTTCTGCTATGGTATAACTCCCAGCTAACTGGGTTATATAAAATAACATATACTGTGGCGTGGTCCTTTCTTTCCTTCTTATAACTAAAGTCTGCCTGGAAATTAAGACTAAATTCAATGTAATGTAATGCCTTTTTCCATTTCCTAATCTGTCTTCTAGTAGAAAATTTGAATTTTCTCATCTTCATATACAATTTTCATGGATGCTTTCAGAATTTATTTGAGATCTCTAAGGGTTGGACTCTGGGCTTTAGCTCACCATGAACGTGTGGGAATCTGTATTTGGCTTCAATTCCCTCACATGCAGACAATGAAATTTGAATATGTAAATATCATGATCAGATGCGGTACACACGTTCTGCAAGAAATTAAGAGGCTACACTAAAATAATTTCATATTCTGATCCCCTTATGATCTGTTTGGTTGATAAGAAAAACGAGAGAAAAGAATTATAAACTGCCTTTCAGATAAAATGCCTTCCGAGTTATTTTTACCATCAAAGCCCTTGCAGCTTCTGAGGCCCTGAGAAGCATGGGGCTGCAGGTTCAAGATAACATATCCTGTTCCCCCTTCCGCACCTTCTCCGTGTTGGGGCTGCAGGCCACAACAGCAGTGAAGGCCATAGTTATCAGGGATGCAAGAATCATTAACAAACTTGCCTCCTGTATGCATGGTAGGGATGCAACTCACAGAGTGAATTAACATCTTTTGTGGTGTGTTGCCACAATTTGAAGTTGCAATGCTTAAAAGTTCAAATGCTATGATAGATGAGTTATGTATATATTTTTTAAATATATTACAAATAATTCGAAATGATTAGGAAAAGATATTTGTGGGCCCTTCATTGCCGTTCCGTACCTTACCGTCGTCTGCATCCATGACCTAGTCGTCCAAATGTGTGAGATGCAAGGCCGAATGGATCGTCTGTCTAGATCCGGGGTAGTAGACGGACTCCCAAATGATTGGGCAATGAGAATGGCGTCTGAGTTGCCTTCAAACATTAATTGCACTAAACAATAAGCCTTAATTGACTTAATCATTACAAGCCTAAAACCTTAGTCTTTAAGACTCATCAAGGCAAGACAACTGTTATGAGCCAACAATCATTGTTGTCGTAACGCACAATCATGCACAATTAAAGCACCATTAAAATGTATGAAGAGACTAATAACACTCAACAAATAACAACTCTCATACAATAGAAAAATTGATCAACTACACTGTATTAGAAGAATCTTCCATATGTTAGTTTTCACATTCATTATCAAAATGGACTACTTTCACCACTTCTATTCTTTAGATAAAATATGAAATTAGGATTTAGATGGTAGCCCTATGTTTAGTTCTTGAAATTTTTGAAAGAAAATAGAGAGAAAAAAATCAAAGAAAAAAATAAAAGAAAACAAAAAATATATTTAAAATTTTATAATTAAAAATTATTACATGCACCTTCAAATACATTTTACTTATTTTTCCTTTTCTATATGAAGATTAAACAATTTGAAAATGTATAAATTTTTAATTAATTATAATTATATATACATTTTCATACCTTCCATATGGAAAATAAAAAATGAGAAAATCATTTTTTTAATAATTTTTTAACAACTTTTTATTGTACTTTTTAGAAATCAAAAGTCTTAGTAATTTCTAAGATACCTCAAAACGTATACCTTAAATTGTGAACTTTAATCAAAGCCAACGTAAGTTTTGGTTAGATTAATGTTTTAGCCAATTCATTGACCCTATAGCGATCAATTACCAATCGGTGGATCAGTTGTGGTGTTAATTTCCTCCATACAACCCATTATAAATTTTGAATTTTGGCAGTGGGATTTGAAATATGCCTTCTACACCATATTTGGAACTTTAAAAGACTATTTAGGACTTCTAGTGATAAAGGAAACAACAGCACCATCATGCAATCTACCAAGGAATCTCTCTGTGAGAAATAGAGATTTGCAGCCAAAATGGAAAACAACTATTGCTATCCATGTTTGCAATTTGTGAAAAATCAAGGCTAGAATAAGGAAATCTCTATTAACCTGTTTTGTAAACTTACTCCCTCTACTGTATAAAGAAAGTGTAATATTTTCAACATTGTAATTCCCTGGTATACAACCAGCAAGCAAGGGGTGTGGTTTACCCTTGAAAACTCTATTCCATTCCACATGGTATCAGAGTAGGTGAACTTAAAACAATCCATGGAGAGCCCAAAAACCGCTCTTAACATCCAGGCCTTCCATCAATGCTCGAGCCTTGTTTCCATCAAACTGAATATGTCCAATCTCCTTCTATGACACTCACAAGTTCTTCCTCTTGTCCAAAGACTCGGATATATAGTTCATCATTTTTCTGAAAACATAAACACATCAGAGGAGATAATGAATATTTAAACAAAAGAGGCCAATGATCAGTCAATACAGGTAATGATCTCACAACTATGGAATAATTACCTCTTAGCTCCTTAGACTCGTGACAGAAGAACTGATGCTTCTATTAGATGTGGAACAGAGACTGCTTATGACATTTGGAACTCTTTAGAAGATAAGCTTCTACCAATGACCAAAGAGAAAGAGGTGCAATTGACCAATAGACTACAAGGACTGAAGAAAGGCACAAGGTCTCTTGATGAATATCTAAGGGAGTTCAAAGGCGTTTGTGATGCATTAGCTGTAGTTAGAAAACCAGTACGTGACTTGGATAAAGTTTTTCAGCTAGCTCAAGTTCTTGGAACTAAATACCAGGATTTTTAGGTGGCTATGTTGTCAGAGCCATCATATCCTTCATACAATCAGTTTTTTCTAACTCTACAAGGGTATCAACATGTTCATGATAGAAAATGAAAAGAATAAGGAGTCAATGAACCATGAATAGGCCTATCTTACTCAACGAGGAGGAAGAAGAAGAAGAAGAAGAAGATTTCATTCCGGAGGTTGTGGCTTCATTCCAACAAGACAATTCAATCATAACACTATTGTGGGTCAAAGTCAAAATGTTCATGTCGGAACCAAGAACCTAAGAAACAACTTCAACAACCAGCTCTCACCACAATAGAAACAACTTAAAAAATCTGAAGGTACTCTCATTTGCCAAATTTGTAATAAGGCTAGCCATTCAGCCCTAGATTATTGGAATAGATTTGACTATTCGTATCAATCAGAATAGATTCCTCAAGCTTTGGTTGCCATGGCTCTGAATGAAGAAGACCAAGACCCTAATTTCTATGTAGACTCGGGAGCAACAACCTACATAAAAAATAACGCTGGTAAGATGTCTCAAGTAACTCCATATAAAGGGAATGATTCAATCTTTCTTGGAAATAGAGAAGATTTAAGAATCTCACACATTGGTAAAGCTAGATTGAAAACTAAACATATCGATCTAAAAATTAAAAAAAATATTTGTTGTTCCAAAAATTAAGACAAAAAATTGATATCCCTTGGGCAACTTACCTCTGATAATCTTTGCTCTATAGAATTCTCATCAACTGGTTTTGTCATAAAAGATCAACTTCAGCAAGTGCTGGCCAGAGGGACTAAGAAGGTAGGTCTCTACGCCTTGAAGGAAAATGTGATTCAAGCCATGACAATTACTACATCCAGCAAGGCATCATCAAAAGCATGACATCGACGCATTGGGCATTCTCAAACAAAATTTATAAGGTTGCTACAAGATAAGAATTTCACTAAAGTATCTAGTTCAATAAAATCAACAAAAATATGTGTTAATTGTTAGTTAGGTAAAAGCTGTAAATTTTCCTTTGATTTAAGAAAGAAAACTTTTAGAAATTCTCTTAACAAAATTCATTATGACTCATGGGGACCTATACCAAACAATTTGATTCAAGGATTCAAGTATTATGTTACCTATATTGATGATCATACTAGCTATACATGGCTCTATTCTCCAAGAAGAAAATCAAATTTCTTTGAATGTTTTTCGAAGTTTCAAAATCTTGGTGAGAACCAACTAGAAAGACAAATAAAAATCTTCTAGAATGATGGACGAGGTGAGTTCCAATTAATTAAATTTCAGAATCATTTAAGCAAGTGTGGAATTTTGCAATAAGTCTCATACCCAAGAACTCTATAATTGAATGGGGTTGTAGAGAGAAGCATAGACACATTGTAGAAATGTGTCTACTAATGTTTTTTCATGCCAATTTACTTCTAAGTCTATGGGTAGACACATTCCTTACTGCAGCATATGTCATCAATCAACTATCTTGGACGGTATTGAAAATAGAGAGTCCATTCTTTATACTTTTCAAACAATATCCAAAACATAGAAACTTGAGAATTTTTTTTTACTAGTGTTTTCCATATCTTAGAGACTGAGAAAAAAAAAATTCTCACCTAAGACATATTTATGCAAGGAAACTAGTTTAGTGATGAAAAAAACATGTTTTTCAATTGCAATACCGACTAAAATACAAAAGCATTAAGCGTCAATCCCTCTCTTCCAGACTAGCCTATCAGTGGCTACAATACCACCACTGTTGCTATTTGAATGCTCTCCTAGATTGTGCATACTAGTGGCTACAATGTTGTAATTGTTGCTGTCAAAACCCTTTCCTAGATTGAGCCTACAAATGGATACAATCCCACCATTGCTATTGCTTGAACGCTCATAAGACTAAGCATACTAGTGGTTACAATCCTATTGTTAGCCCCTTAGCATAGAACTTGTGGCACTAAGGCTTCATGGGGCGACACCTTGGCCCCATGAGTGACCTAGGACAATAACAAGGTGCCACATGGGTGCAATGCCCTATGCAAGGAGATGACTTGGTGAGCCATGGGTGCAATGCCATGGCTGGGGTAACAATAAGAGAGAAACAACCTCCAATGGAACACATCGATGTGGAGTAGTGATGCTGACTCAAATGCAATGCATAAGGGCACAATGACTTATGCGTAGGGAGTTATGGGCACAATGCCATGATGTATTGTTGCACCAGGAAGAGGGCATAGGTAAGGCGTGGAACTGCAGTGGTAATGAGATGGATGCAAGAGCATATTACCTCAACATGAATGCAGTCTGAATGTGTCAGCTAAAAAAGAATAGGCATGCACGTGAGCCACTTATATATATGCATGCGGCAACAACATGAAGAGTTGGACTTAGAGTAGGATTAATGCAAGTCAAGCATGAGAAGGAGTTTTGATGTCCATCATAATTGTAGTCTGGGCGAGACTAGGACTCAGAGTCCTTGTAGGAGTGGTTTGTGTCACAATCTATCAGTTAAAGTCCTAATAGGACTAGGATGAGTATTCCTAGTCTGATTAGGAGTAGGTGGTGACCACTCTATAAAACGAGGATGGGATGATCCTCCTTGATAGACATTGAGATTTAGGGAGGGAGATCATGATTGTGGGAGTTTGGCTTAAGTCCTATATTCTATTCAGTGATCTAATAAAATACAAGTTGCACCAACATGACTGTGGGGGTCTGGCTTGAGTCTTGTATTTTATTCAGTGATCTAATAAAATACAAGTTGGGGTTAGTACCTTGTAAATTTTGTGTGTGCTTATGTGTGTTGCCATGTCATGGGGAAATGAGTAGGTTGGCTTAGAGAGCCTTTAAGCACCGCACAAACACAAAAATTAGTGTAGGAGAATTGTGCATGTGACACCTATAACTATTGGTCACTTTCCTGATAACAAACACCTAGTTGTTGGTCTTTCCCTTCCTAAAAAAATGGTAGATAAATGGGCATGTTGGTTCATCTCCTCAAAATTAATCAACTAGTCGTAATGCTGACAATGAATGTCTTGATATTATTAAGCAACTTCTTGTTGACATCTCTTTTTCTCAAGAGCAACACACATATAACCAAGGAACTCATATGATCGCTAGAAGTAAACTCAAAAGTGATCCAAGTCTAAAGTCTTAAATGATTGCATTTTCTACCACAAGCAATAATATTAGTAACTCTAAGGATGAAAATATCGGTAATCACGAATGTATCGGTATTTGGATTTTACCAATGTATCAAATATATTAGGGAAATATCGGTGTATATTTTGACACAAAACATTTTTATTTAAAAATATTGATAATTTTATTTATGATTTTATATTTGTCTTGTATTTAATTAGTATACAAAATAAATTATAAGATAATTAAAATTAACTTATTTATAATAATTTTATTTTAATTAATTTATAAAATATATTATAATATATAAAAATATATGTACAATAATCATATATATAAACAATTTTAAATACATATATACTATAAAATAAGTTTGACTTAATGGCAAAAGCCATTTGGACCTAAGTCTGCCTTTGGCCCTTTATACTAAAGTTAAAAATTTACATCTATTAAGTTGTTGGGTTTCATCCATCTTTTAGCCCATTAAAGAAGATTTAAAAGTCATCATGTATAGGTTAGTTGGTTAGGCTAATCCAACATTGGCCCATTGGACAAAAATGAAAAGTTTAGGCATCAAACGTAATTGATATATCCTCAATTTTTTGTTGATATATTGCTTATATATCTCCGAAATTTTGGCGATTTTTTCCATCTAAGGTTGATTTTTTTGTTGTGTCATTGATATATTGGAAATCACTAATATACTGTTGATATATCGTCGATAACTCTCGATAAAATTTGACATTTTCGTCAATCAATATATCTTATCTATATGTTGTATTCACCTTCTCTAATATCCGATATTTTCGTCCTTGAGTGAGCTAAAAACATACCTTATTGTATTGAAAGTTCCTCACTAGTTTGAAGCAATTTAAGAGGAGATCAAGGCCTTAACCCAAAATCACACATGGGATTTGGTTCCCAAGCCTTTAGATGCAAATATTGTGAGCTCCAAATGGGTGTTTAAAATAAAGTTGAAGGAATATGGAATCATGAATAGATACAAAGCGTGATTAGTTGCACAAGATTTTCTCAAATACTAGGTTTGAACTTTGGAGAAACCTTTAGCCCAATTATAAAGCATAATGCAATCAAATTGATCTTTTGACTAGTAGTGACCTCGAGGTGGACAATGATCATTGGATGTTAAGAATGCCTTTCTACATAGGTTTCTAAAAGAAGCATTCATGGAACAACCTCCAGGATTCATAAACTAGGACTTTCCTAATCATGTAATAATTCTCTTTATGGCCTAAACTAAACTCCAAAGCTCTTGTTTGACATACTATCCCAATGTCTTCTCCATTTGGGTTTTTATTGTGGTAAAACAAACTCATCTCTATTTATTTTTCACAAATTAAATTCAATATATTATTTATTTTATTGTTTAGTCTTATTATGTTGATGATATTATAGTCACAGGCAATGTGACAACATCATCAGTGACCTCATTAGAATCCTAAGTAAAGAATTTTCTCTCAAGGACTCAAGACCCTTGAATTATTTTTTGGGATTGGAAGTCAAATACCTTCTTGACATATTGTTTGTTTCTCAAGCAAAGTACACTAAATATCTACTAGAGCACACAAAAATGATAGGGTATACTTATATCAAGACACTAATAGATCTCAAGTCAACCATCACACCATTTGATGACCAACTTGTTGACCTTACACAATATAGGTAACTAGTTGGATCCTTTCAATATTTAATCTTTACAAGGCCTTATATTGTATGTAAGGTCAACAAGGCTTGCCAACATTTCCAAGAACCCACTAAAGCTAGCCTGTAAGCTATGGAACACATATTAAGATATTTGAAGGGAACAAGGGATTATGAAATCAGATTTCTTAAGCAAAGCTCGCTTTGTCTAACTAGTTTTTGTGATGTTGATTGAACGAGATGCATAAACACAAGAAGAAACACATTTGGGTACTATATTTTTCTAGGAGCCAATTGTATCCCATGGTTATTAAAGCGACAACTTATAGTTTCTAATGGCAATAGGTATTCTCAATAGAGACATCATGATATCTCATGGAGTTTGAGACAATATTGTGTCCCTTTTGGTGATCTTAAGGAAGTGTGTTAAGGAAAACTATGGTCATATTAGTTCTTTAGTGGAACTTGACATAAGCTCTTTGTGAGTTGAAACATGTTAGTTAATCACACAATAAAAGGATTTGTAACTTAAGAATAATAGGGATAATCTTGAGAGGTTGATAGCATATCTTGTTAGATTACAAACACCAGTTCATGGGGAAATTACATACAGTAGATGGTAGGTAACAAACTCAAACACCTTATGTCCTGTTGTTATTTATATAAGGTATTGGAGTTCAATTGACTCTTTGTAGTGAGATGTCATATCAATTTCAGAATTAGATTATAAGGGAGGCAATATTATCCTATGGTTCCCAATAATCTTTGAGCTTAAATTCTTTAATTGCACGATTTATGAGAATTGAATTGGTTATTAGTTCACTTATGTGCATAAGGCTGTTTTGATAAATATGTAAGGTTGCATAGGAGTTTGTAAATGGTATCTTTAGATTGGGCTAATTGATTTATTATAACTCAATTTGATTAATTAATCAATTATGACCCCCCTTTTTTTGGATAAATTAAGGCAAAAGGCTCAAGGTGTATGAGATCTTTTATAGCTTTTTTTTTTACTCTTCACCTACAGGAAACAATTTAGGAACTTTCAGATGTAAGGTAAACACATCTAAACCTTGTATACTAGATCCTAAAAAGTTTTTATGTTTGTTTTTGCTTCCGTTGCTAGGACCTAGTAAACCTAGAAAAGTTACATGCACTTCATCATATCTAGGGCAAGGAATGGAATGATATGGGATTCCTTACCGTTACCACTAGTAAGATGTACTTCATTTTTTAATTTAACAACACTTTGACCAGCATAAAACATATTTTCTTCACTATCTTTTCCTAATGCAACATTTTCTTGTTGCATATCTATGAATATGCAATCTTTTTGCATATGCTCAAATTTTTCACAATTGTAGCATTATAGCTTTCTCGTAAACCAACAATCATCTTTTGTATGACTGCTTTTTTTTTTGCAATTTTCACACTTTTGAGATGATTTTTTTCATAAAGTTTTCTATAAAAGTTGTTGTTGGCTCTGCCTCTCAAATCCTTTCCTTTTCCTTTGCTCAACATTTTCCCTTTCTGGTTATTGTTATATGGTTGTTTCTCGTTGTTTTTTGCTCCACTATTAAGTTTAGACTAAAAAGCATTCTCTACATAATTTTTAGAATTTTAATTCAACTTATGCTCAAAGGATTTCAATGAACCTGTCAACTCTTTGACACTCAATTTTGAGATGTCCTTCTTTCTTCTATCACTACTAATAAGAATTTTCTCAACAATCTTCTTATCTAAAATCTTTTCACCATCAATTTAATTTAATTAACAAAGTCTGTGAATTTGAAAGAGTAGTAATTTATACTTTCCTTTTCTTTCATCTTATTATTCTCAAATTCCTTTCTAAAAGATGGCAGTTCTGCAACTCTTACCTTTGAATTATCTCCTATGTATTCTTGATGCAAAATCTCTCAAGCATCCTTGGGTTTAGCTGCTCTTTTGATTCTCGGTAAAATCCAGTCTACTATAGCCATGTGCAACATGGAGAGAGCACTTGCATTCCATTTTTGGTCCTCTTTCAACCTTTTTATTTTATTTTATATTTTATTTTCAGTGACTGTCTCTTTATAATTCGGTTCATTGTACCCATTCTCAACTATAGCCCGTAGGTCAACAGATAAAAATATAGTTATCATCTTTACGCACTAGAAATCACAATTCTCACCATAAAAATTGTTACATAGAGCTGCCTGATGTTTGCAATTGCACCATTTGAGCTAGCCATGAATTCTCATTCTCAAAGCCTCCTTTCCTTCAGCATTGCTAACTAGCACTGGTACCAAGTCTGTTGGATTGTTTGTTGTGGATTTTACACTTCAGCAAGTTGGTGGTTCTTCAAAATATCTTTAAAAAATAAACAGAGTACATCAACTCATCAGCAATTAATAGAACCCTTTGTAGCTGTTCATTGTGTTGCTTCTATTTTTGGGCAATGATTTCAGCCACTAATTTCCTTTTATAGGTAGAAGTTATGATTACTATTTATATATATCTATAAAAATATGGAAAATGGAAAATAGTTATAATGGAATAAGAGATTTGTTTTTTATTTGTTTTATTTTATTTTTTGCTTCAGGGATTTTTTTTTTCTTCACGTGATTCTCTTAATCACCACTCAAAATAAAATAGGAAATTTCACAAATGGATTCATTTATGTCGGAACAATATTAATTATTAGAAAACATGCTTGCATTAAGCATGGGTGGTGGGAAACAGCTTTGAACTGAACTTTTGTAAGGATCAATGAGATAATGTTCTCTCAAGCGTGATTGGAATGTTTTTCTTTGGCGACAAAGCATAATGGAATATATTCAAGGTTTTCCTAGATTGCAATATCAAAATAAACTAGCTAGGGATTAAGTGCCTGTTCATAGCTAGCAAGCAAGCTGTGTTTGAACTGTATTTCTTCTGTATCTGGATAGTGATGTGGGGAACTTTTATAGAAACAAACAAAACCCAACTGGGTCGAAGTCAACATTGACTTCTTTAACTATACCTTGCTTTTGTACAGAGTGTTATTCTGTAGGGAAAAGGCTCTTCAAGACTGCATGCGAATATGGGAATTAACCTTTTCTTTTCCTCGATTCTCACAACGACTCTGACTCTTTTCTGATGGAGTGAGCAGCTAGTCCATGATGTGCAGCTAGATTCCACAGAAAAAAGGTTTTGAGTGCCAGCTTCCATGTATAATGATACTGCATTTGGATCCAATTCCATAAAATCATTCCATGTGTATAGCTCGATCTTCATGAGGCTTTCCTCATCCTAACCCTAATAGCTAGTCTGTGCAAGACAGTCCAAACCCTACAGTATAATAGCTGGCTCACGGCTTGATAGTGTGAGCTATTTATTTCTCACCAAGGGCTTTCCGTCGCCTGTCCAATGCCAGAACCAGGAATTGATTTTTGTCAGTACTGCAACCTTCAACAATACAAATATTTGAATCAATAATAAATAAATAAATAACCCAAATATTACTTTATACTATTTTTATTTGATATATTTACTACGTTATCTCACGAGACAATAATTGTGTCACAACCTTATTATCAGTCAAGCAATCACCAGACAATAATTCATTAAAAGGAAAAAGGAAATTTTTTCCACATGATTTATATTCCACTTAGATACGACAGAAAGAATTTAGAGAAAAGTATGCCAAGTTCCAAAATTATATATATGGTAAACAATCTACACACCCAAAATTTTTAGTTAAACAAATTTTGAATTTAATGAAAATCATTTTAATAACAGAAGCTCTTCATGCTATGCATAGGGACAGATCCATATTAAGTTTTTTTTTTGGTTAGAGATTACAATATACATTTTGGGTCCATTGATTGTCTAAAATAATATCTAAACCCCATTTAACATTAATGTTTATGGGTCATAAATCCTAACAGCTTTAAATACAATGGTAGTGGGTTTTGCTCCTCCACGTTATGTACGTCTCTAACTGTTGCAATTAGCTACTTTCACAAACGCTATCAGCTAGTGGGATAAAATGATAAGATGCTTGGTGCCTTATCTTACAAGGTACATCACACACTCCCATGTTTGGGGGAGAAGGAACAAAATACCTTTATCAGGGATTTGCACCCCTGGCATGCGTACGTGATACGTCTATGAAGAATTACTGGGAATTTTTTAGTACCAGGCATCTTGCTTTTGAGTGCACAGTGACGGATGGAGAGAATGTAATCGAGCTCGCACGATCTTCACTATATTGAGTTGGTCTCAGATTACGAATTATTTAAGGTTGTCAACAGAAAATAATTAGATACTTTCTTAGAATGTTTTGACGGTATATATACATGCATGCTGAATATTAAAAACCCTACCTTGGATCATAGTTCTTTGAGGCTTAATATCTCCCATCTTCTCTTGCCATACAGCAACTAATGGGAGAATACATAATCACAAAGAATGTCTACAAGAACCTGATGAGAAGCATACTCTTTATAATGTTAATTTTTTGTAGCAAATCTCTTTCAGCTTCAAGGCCCTTGGAAGGAGAGTGGCCAAGGGTTCGAAATTCTGTTCTCTCAACTTCATTTGTTAGAGCTCCCGTCCCACCTTCTGGCCCTTCCCCATGCACTCACATAGACAACAATTATCCCGGAGGCCTTACGTGCTGGTTTCATTGATGGCTATATATGGTAGAACTCCCGGCCGAATCAAGTTTTCAAAATAACATATGTTATGGTGTGGTTGTTATTATTAAAGTTGCCTATATATATATATATATATATATATATAGGCTAAGATGCCAAGATAATTGTTTTTGTTTTTGTTTTTTTGTTTTTCCCTTTTTCCTTCCTTCCTTCCTTCCTTCCTTCCTTCCTTCCTTCTTCTTCTTCTTCTTCTTCTTTTGTTGTTATTGTTGTTGTCTTCTAATCAGCAATGAGAGTTGGCTCAGTTGGTTCTCTCTCTCTCTCTCGCCTTTAGAATAATTCTTATAGATGAATGCTGTTCAGAAGTCCATTGAAATCTAGGGATTGAGACTGTGGATCTTCAACAATGAGCATATGGTAACCTGTACGTTTTTCTTTTTCTGCAATTCATTTTCATGTCTTCATTAAATTTGAATATGCATCCAAAACTCAAAAGTACATCAGATGCCATGCACATTTTGAGAGAGATTGAGGCTCCCAGTGCACACTGCATATCAATGGTTTTCATGTTCTAATACCTTCACGATCTGCTTGCATGCTGAGAAAAGTTGGCATGAGTTCCTTCTTGATATGCGCAAGACATCAGACATGTCATTATGTTCCGCTGGCTTCCGTGTCTTTTCCTCCACTTTAGATGATTCTGTTATGCCATTGCTAAGAAGAATAAGAAAGCTAACTACATGAAGCTAACTTTGGCATCAGTGAACTTAGAAAATTTATACATACGTTCAACAGAGAGTGAAACCGAATAGCAAATTGATCAACACGGAGAATTGGCTCCTTTCATAGGTTTGTTATAGGTTTATACAACAATTTAAGGCATTCTCGTGTTTAGTGCGCCTCCCGATTACCTAATTTGTGCCAACCCCAAATGGCCGATTCTTCTGATTTTTTTCATTGTTTTTCCAGGTTCTCTCTCATTTTTAGATGACATGTAAGCCACATCATATCGAGATAAATTAATAAATGGATAAACATTGAAGCTGAACATAGCATTCAGTGCATAGAGGATATATAGAAACCTATTGCCGCCATTTGGGAAATGAGAAACAAAAGACAGGTGATGAAAATTTTCATTTCTTTCTTGTTTAACGTTTTTTGAGCGGTGAAACGATCACGGAAGGGATTAGACATGAAAATAATTGATTTGCATTGTAGCCTCTCTGTCTCAAAACTACATGGCATCTCATGATATTTGAGTTTGTGTGTGTGTAAGTGCAGCATGAGTACTGAATTGTGGAAAACAGATTCCCATATGTTCAGTGTCTGTCGAAGGCCCAGAGTCTCAACCCTTAGAAATATTAAAGGAATTTCAAACAACATCCATAAGGATTGTTAAGAAAGATAGAATCAATTGGGAAAATTACTGGTGCTGTTGACATAATAGAAAACACACAATAAATAATAATAATAAATAAATAAATAAAACACTTACCACTAATATATCTTTGTCTAATTCTGAAGGCAAAACTTAGTGACACCATATCATTTGTAATTTTACATCCTTTTGTTAGACTCCAGACACAAAGGCTTCGACCAACCGAACAACAAACTAAATTATTAGGTAATAAGTCAACAATGTACACAATACTGACCAAAATTTAGCCTAAAGTTCTATAATATACAGCTAGCGGAAGCAAATGCATCAATGAATAATTGGCACTCCCACTACCTTCCCTGTAGTTGTCTATGTGAGTGTATACAAGGAGAATGAGCAAATGGTAGGAGAAAAGATCTTGCAAATGGAACTGGCACAGCAACACTATAACCAATCTTTGGACACTCTCCTTCTGAGGGCATTAAAACAACAAAGAGATTTGGTGTTAAGAATCCACAAGAAAAAAAGGTACGATCCTCAGTCGAAGACATTCTCTCTGATCATAAAAGTTCCATTACTTGTTGTATGATAAGAGAAAATGGACGATATTAAGCCTCAATAAATTGAGGGTCTTGCAAAACATAAGCTCCCTTACAGGTTTTAAATGGCTATCATGGTTACCTTCAAACATTCTAAGCAAGTTCTTTTTCTAGCCATATTGATCACTTTGATTTTCCACTTGAAACCAGTCCAGTGATATTGAAGCTCAGGCAAACTCATTCATCTCCAAAATGTATAGGTCTGCCTGCTTCGACTTCATTGTTTTATCTTTTACAGAGTGAAGATCAGGCAATCTCATTGACCTATGAAAGAGGTTTGTTTGATTCCAGTTTTCTTATCGTTTACTGTGCACTCAAAAGTTCCAGATAGTGAAGATTAGACAATCCCATTGACGAATGAAAGAGGGCTGTTTGATTCCATTCTTCTTATCATTTATGGAGCACTCAAAAGAAAGATGCCTGGGCCTTTACATATGCTAAAGATTCCCGTTATTAATTTTTTTAAAAAGAGGTATTACATCACTGTGCCGAGAGAAGCAAAAGATGAAGACACATTTGGTGTCGGTTTTCTCAGAAATTGTAAAACTTGTATTCTCTGGACCCAATACTTAGATATTAATATTTAGATATTATTTTATATTTTAATTACCAAAGAGAGTTCTGCAATTTGCTACTATATATTCTCATAATAGAAATGATATATAATCCATTAATGAAATTTCTGAGGGCTTGCATATACTTGAAGTTGCTTGGAAAGGTGCATAGTTTGGTGTGGTTGATTGGTATCGATACTGTCAGCTGTATCATGAGCATCAGCTTTAGATTCCCTCTTTTAATTTCTGCCATTACGCTGTCTTGATGTTACTCCTTCCAAAGAATCATGCCTAAAGTTCAACAAACCTCATTAAGCTTCTTTCTGAGATCCACCTTTTTCTTTTTTTACCCTCGCTTTTTCCAACTCAGGAATTTAGGATAAAACTAAATTAGAGCATCTGTCTTTCTATTAGAAGTTCTAGAACCAACATCCCGAATCTGGCCAAAAATGCTTTATTTGACATGCAAACAAACAGGCAAGAGAAGTAGGAGGTTTGGCAAAGAGCTAAGAAAATTTAATATAAAGTAGATACATATTCTGGGAAAAGTTGGGAGTATATGCCGCCTATTCAAAGGAAAATTTTTGTGGCAGTGAAAAAGGGAAGATATCATAACTCATGAGACTTTTGGTTTTGGTTAGGGGATCGATTAATTTTCTTTCTTAATTTGATAGTCTTTTACAGACTTTCCAAAAATCACCGAAAAGTTCAGAAATATTGGGAAGGCATACCTTGAAAAAATAGAAAATTTTTATTAGCCTGAAACTTCCAAACCTTCTATATTCTTATATATCTAAATTCTTTGGGATCTTTGATTAAGCACGGGAGACAGACTGACTGGACAAAATTGTTCCAGCAAAAATCCTTTCATATTAATGTTTGCAAGCCAGAGTTCATGCTTCATCTTTTGGTTCCTATAGCTTTATCAAATAATGATACCTTTCTCCCGTGAAAGAAAATGAAATTAATTAAAACACACCCGCCAAGATCTGTAGGCAGTCGGTTTTGTCATGTGATTGAAGGAAAAGAATCCAAGAGATGCAGGTTGCATGGCAATCTAAAGGTTCTTCAATACAAACTTTTCCACACTAATTTCAAGCATGGAATTCAATTAATACATTAGACTACATTTAATTATATGATTTAAAATAAATAAAAAATGAAAAAAGAAGAAAAAAAAAAGAGCAGTATATAAGTTTTCCTTCTGTAATTAGTTTGACAACATAAACCAGTAACTTTTAGGCAGCAATATTTCAAAAGCTCAAATTTCTGACATTTATAATTAAGTGATGACCCTTCAGAATAAAGCTAGAATAAAAGGCAGCTGGGACGCAAGAGAAAATAGAAGACAAGCCATGCAGTAAATGGGTAATGGGTCCACTAAGACAAGCATCACAAGCCCATTGAACATTACATAGTTTCTTTAACTATTGCATGCCTCGGTACAATAATCCAACTATTGTAACAGTTGTTGTTCAAAAGAAAAACACACGACTTAAAAGAATAAGAATAAAGTTGGAGAGCACAAAACACTTGCTGAAATAGCCTTGCAGCATCCATGACTTAGGTTTCTCCCAATCAAAGAAGCAAAGAAATCTAGGAAGATTGCAAGAAATGGTGATGCCTGAATATTGCCATTTCACCTTATTATATTCTCTCCATTTATATTTATATATATATATATATATATATATATATATATATATATATATATATATATATATATATATATATATGCCTACTGAATTTGACTTTTGAATGGAGAGCATATAAAAAAGTGAAATGGTAGTATTCGGGCATCAATAGGTTTCTCTGTTATATATATATATATATATGAGCCCACCTGATGTAAGCCCACTTGATGTGTAGCCTGGCCCACATCTAAGTTGGCTGAAATCTGGCTTCTCTGTTATATAAATATATATATGTATATGAGCCCACTTGATGCAAGCCCACTTGATATGTAGCCTGGCCCACATCTAAGTTGGCTGAAATCTGGCTTGCTCCCTCTAGGACCAGGCTTAGGGCTGACCCAAATATTGAAGCCCCCCAAAAAACTCAAGATTGAAGTCTGATTTGCAAAAAATCCTTAAAAAATTGTCTTCTAAGGAATTTGAACCCATCTAACCCAAAACAGGAGAATACATGACACGTAGTCACTAAACCAAGCCTTGTATTGTTTTTACTAACATACATAATTATATATATGACAATCTTGAGCTTGGGCTAGGAATGAAATTTCCTGCTGCTTGTGTTTCATGGTTGATAATTCTTGTTGAGCAAGAACTTTGAATTTGTAGTAAACGAACATAAGAGAGAATTAAAGGGGCTTATAAAGACTTGTTGAGAGTGATGTGGAATATTTTGTAGAGATAGAAGTGAAGATTTATGAGGTGAATTGAGGTGGAATAGATGAGTGTTTATGAGGTGGTAGTATAGAAAATTGACAAAAACAGGGGAGAAAAGAGTGTTAGAATTTTTATGTGTGGACTTACATAATCAATTTGATAATATCATAAATCAGTATTAATTTAATTTTTGCATTGTGGTCCATAATGAGACTTGACACATATTGTTGCTTGATTTTTTATGGGCTCACCCTAATTCACTTGACTGGCCCATTAAGTCAAGTGGTCCAAATAAAGTGTGTAATGTGTAATACATATATGAATTTATTTACATATATATATACTGAGATATATGTGCATTTGGAAACTCCTATTTTCTTCTCTTGGAGAACACTGCATGCACACACACTTGCACTTGGACTGAATTTTGGGAAGGTAAGGGAAGAGCTCATTGATCCCTAATTCTCGTACCATCATGCACCTAGAGCAGCTTATTGGATATCAGAGGAAGAAGAAATGGCTTTCCATGGCATAAACCAAGGTAACTGGTTTATTTTTTAATATTAAATGCATGCTTAAATGTTAACATGTGATCCTATGCTATTTCAATTTTCTTCTAAGAGGTGATTGAAAACTTTGACTAAAACAATGTAAAATATGCTTGGGAGTGAGCCTCTCCTTGAAGTTCCTATCCCATGTCCTTTGGCATCAAACAATTTATACAATCCAAGCATTAGAGTAAGAGTGACATAGGTTTCAGGGTATAGCTTTTATACCAATTAGACATTTTTAGAAATTTGTCTGCTTGTCTTTTAGCATATAAGTCAGTTCTTACTCTTTTTTATTGTGATGCATGTCTTTATAATAAAAGTTATAACCTATCATCATGTTTCCTCTATTTCTTGTAATAAATCGCTTGAAATCATATTCACAGATATTTGGGGACCTTCTCCTAGACGCTCTTATGATCACTTTTGTTACTAGCTATGTCATTTTTGTATATTATTTTACAAAATATACATGACTTTACCCTATTAAGCACAAATTCAATTGATGTTCCACTCATTCTAATTACAATGGTAAAGCTCAGAGTCTTAAATATCATTTATCTGAGTATGACATTCTTCAATTCTTTTGCTATTAGGATCTCTGGTGACTAAGGACTTCAAATGCCATAGGGTTTGTGTTTGGATTAATGAAAATGGAGAGGTGACTCGAGTGCCCAGGATTACCTAGCTAAGAAAGATGCATGGGTATATGCATGTCTAATGTCTTGTACCTGGTGGTGGTCATGTAGTGCTAGGCTCTTAGTTTTGAAAATGTTAAACTTGTGCTGCTAATCAAGCTACCACTAGATAAGCCCCAGTACTTGTATTCTATATACGATTTCTCTCAGTTTTAATTTTGAAAATTTAGGGTTTGTTCGATGATTGCCAAAAACAAAAAATAATAATAATGACTTTTGAGAATGATTGTATTTGAATCGTTTTGACAAATATAATTTTTTTGAGTCATATAATGCAATTTTTTTTAATTATTCTTTATACTTTCAATTTTTTTTTTCGTACAATATTTTATGGAAAAAAAAACCTCAAATTTATTTTAAAAGAATATCAAATTTGTTCTAAAATTGAAAATTGATTTGTAAAATAAGTTTTTAAAATTTTGTTTTTATTATAAAATTATTTTCTATTTTTTTTTTTTTTAAAAAAAAAGTCCTTGAGAATGGTTTTCAAATATGCCCTGATCTCTACATCACCTTATAGCCAAAAAAAAAATGCTATATATCACAAATAAAATTGAACCATATGTAGGGCCTTGATCAGAAACCAAGAACCCAAATTTCTAAGGTTCGGAAAGCCCACATTAAGTGCGGCCCATATATCTGATGAACTTGCTGACCTTAACAAGTTGTATTTTTCAACAATGATGATGAAACTGCCATGTAATTTCTTCAAAGTCAGCGATGGATGAACACCATACTGTATGTATATCATCTCGCTGGGTTTTTCCTTTCTCGGAAAAAATTCAGAATGTAAAAGGTCGGAGGGCTTCCATACGATAAATATTAAGATGATGGGTGCTTACATCATCTATAGGTCAACATGGATTTTCGGAGAAATTGCTCCTTTAAGCGGGATGAACGGTGAGCTAACCTCAGCTTTTGACATTTTCATCCATTGTCCGTGCATTTTCTTTTGCACATCTCTCACTCCGTTGTCGGCTAAACTGCTTTTTTGGCAGCGTTAAATTTGAGCACCAACAAAAGTTTACTGCCGTTTTCAAGGTATTTAGTGATTGCTACATTTTCGGCTACACTGCGGTGTACATTCCAAACCAGTTGGTCTTAGTTAATTCCATACTCCCAAAATCCAAAAATATACATCTATATTAGAATGAAGATTTTGGACTTCAATTTTTTTTTTTTTTTTTTTTTTTTAATGTCCAAAGAATACCCAAATGTAAATTGCAAAAAGATAGTAATAATAATAATAAACAGGTAATCAATTAGACTGTCATCCTCTCAAGTTGAGTTAGCCTCAGCAGCATGCTTGTGGCATATGTAAAGCGTATATGCTTGTTTTTCCATACTACAAGTTACCACACCGCTGTGTATCAGAAAAACAGAAAATTGGGCTATGTGTTTGGCCCTGTAGTATCCTAGAGCCGTGATTCTCCAGCCTTTTGGAATGGAAAGCCCATGCCACTTCATAAAGCATGCATGCGTGGGTCCGCATGGATATTCCAAGAGCGTTCCTCCGAAGGCCAAGTTTCATGGTGTTCTTCCCTGGCTTTTCTTTCCCCATGAGTGGCGAAATGGACCTTCACCTGAATTATTGCAGAAATATCATCTTAAGGATCCTAATGGAATTTTACAGGAAGTCAATTAATTGAATATTCATCTATGATCGATTTATATTTCCCAGACACATTATTCATAAATTTCATTTTCATATTGTCGAACATTTTATAAAGCATTCTTCATCCTTGAACTATTTAGAATTCAAGTTATCATTCTAATTAATTAGTAAAAGCGGCAAAGGCAGATGAAGAAATGCTTTCCTGTTAGATCTAAATATTTGATCAGATTATTGAAAATCTGCTTGCAATTCCATTCCATTCCTTTCAAGTCTTTAAGACTCGTATACATTAGAGACACAAGGTTGGTTCTCTGAGAAGTATGGAAATGATCAGTTTGTTGAATATTTGATTTTGCTTTTGAGCCCAACATAAAGTATAATTCAAGTTTCATATTTTATGCTGTAGAAGAATTCTATGTTGCACTTTTTTTTTACCTATCTTGAGCAACCTCACATTAAACAAAGATATCAAATATATGTACTAAACAAACTGAATTCAAGTATAAATATTTTTTTCATATTTTATGTTATTGTAGGAAATTCTATGATTCCTCTTTACTGCTATACCAAATTTTTAATTTAATTTTAAGTACCAATGTACACTATTAAACCTAGCAAAACTAGAATTGGGTATGATTAAATAAAATCAAGATATAAAAAATGAATTTATATAAAATAAATAAAAAAGAGAGAAAATTGAAACTAGAATTAGGTATGATTAAATAAAATCAAGATATAAAATAATTAGACTTTAATAACAAAAAAATGAATCTATATACAAAAAGAAAAAGTGAAATCATTATAAAAATAAACAAACTAATTATAGCCACGTATCCAAAAGGTGGACAAAAATGGAGAAGAACATTATTGAAGAAATATATTTGAAATTATAAATCAATAAAAATAACAATAAGAAATGATTCTTTTGTATGATCCAAGTGGAATGGAATTTATTAATATTATTTTCCATTACCCATTACCTAATACATGCACACTCTGTAACGTGCCGTAAGAGTTGTAGATTGCTATATGACAAATATTATATTGGAGTGGAAGTCAAATTTGTCCTCATGAAACCGCGTTATACAAAACTGATGATATCTTTCTGAAGCTTGTGGCCCAAAGACAAGTTTCGTGTAGGAGTGAGAAGAATAATCGGCACATACAATTCAATAATCTTTAAGTCAAAACAGAAGTAGACAAACACATTTCAAGAAGTTAGGTGAAACCTAGGAAAAAAACATGATATAAATATAAGTCCACAACTTTACTAATTAATATCAATTTTTTAGGATAATACTTTCCATGAAAATGAAAGAGAAGCTTAGAAAGATAATAAATAAATAAATAAATTATTTAACCATTTAATCCTTAAATTCATTTTTAAATATCTAAGTAGATAAGCTTAAATACAATTATGATAGCATTCGGAAATATATTGTCTAACTTTCCATTTATAATCACTCCCCTATAAGTTGAAAACTTGGAACTTCAGATAAATCAACTGTCATGATATATAACTATATTTAAAATTTTCAATATCCAAAGATAGTTGTTTTTTGTTTGCAACCAAATACTGGACACGTGATGTTGACTTCAAGAATTAATCAAAGCTTGTCGGCTAAAGACTCGAGACTTGGACAGAGTCAAAAGGCTTCACCACTCTCACATTACCTAACCGCTGAACAAATGGCTGTTACTTTCTCAACAGCTAATTAAGAGATACTGAAGAATTGCAAAAATGAAAAATAGAAAAGGAATGCGTTATGAGTGTCTGGTTCCGTGATTCTTTTGAACACAGCAAAGACATTATATTCATATAAAAGAAATTTGATATTTCATATTCAACAGGAAATATATATATATATTATCATGCCATTTATTATTGTATCCAATTAATATGCAAATAAAATAAAACTCCCACCATATTAAGTGTCACCTTGTCAAGGGCCATATTTTTGTGCTGCTCGCAGGAGGAAACATCCCCTTCCAGATTAATTATATCTAAAACAAGACACTGAAATATGATGATAGGTTTAGAGTTGCCCAATATGAGTAATCAACAAGGTCCAGGAAGGTTGTTGCTGATTTTTCCGACCAAAAGTTTTGTCAAAGACTCGAATCATGTAACTCTAATTATCGACTACCAAATTATGAATAAACAATGTCAAATCAAATATATATATATATATATATATATATATATATATATTATTTATTATTATTATTTTTTTGAAAAATTTGAACATCTAGAAGACTGGAAGTTAACAAATGCTGAATAAAACTCCTATAAGAATTTGGTAAGTATAATTTTTACTTCCCCTTCCTCTATAAAAGGATTGATAGAGCTCTTTCTTGGCAGAACCCTCTTCCCTTGAAGCTTAATATATACACATATATATTTTCAGACTTATCCTAGCCAGCATCCTCCTCCACGCCATGGGACTTTCAGGAAAAAATCACCAAAAGATACTGGGAACCATAATCTTCATCTTGTTGGTTCTCAACTCGATGGCTCTCGCAACGTCCAGACCGATGAAAGGTAGAAAGATTGATCAAAGTGTTAAGACATTTGTGTTTGTTGCAGGTCCTGTCCCACCTTCTGCCGCTTCTTCTTGCACCCACATAGGCAACAATGGTGGTGCCCCCTGCCATGGGCCCTGACTGGCGGTGCAACCCAACAACATTATGGTCTTTCCCCTATTCTTGAAATTGATTTTTGATTCGAATTGGCCCTTTTGGCGATTCAAAATATCATTTCTCTCAGATTATGTAATTGAAATAGGGTGCTTCTCACGCTTGTGAATTGTGATCAAAAGTACTGTTTTTATTTTTGTAAATAAAAAACCTTTCTTTCTTGTAAAGTATTATTTCCTTCTCCTAATTCTTGGCAAGAAATGTAGTTCCAATATTTTAAGTGTTTGCTGCAAGTCTCTTTAATTTTATTTGATGTAAGCAACGATCTACAAGCATACATAATGAATATTTAGTTTCATGAGTTCACTTAATTAACACTCAACTACAAATTAAAAAAGACAGTGAAATTCACCAACCAGAAGTTTCCTTTGGAGAGTTAGACTGTGCCATAGTCAAAGAGCAGAGTTAATTATTTAATGGTTTGATACAATATAACATCAACGTGATAGTATTTGGTTTCTTCTAACTCCCCATTTTGAAGAATTCTATATATTTTACCCTGTATCTATGATAATGAAATAGTATATTATAAAAACTAAATCATTTAATGAAAATATTAAAATAAAATAAGATTTAGTCATAACAAACAAAAATACCAAAATATAACAAAGATGATATTAAATCAAGAAGAAAAAAGAGGGCTTTATCACTGTTTGTTGCTTTTTTTTTTTTAAAAAAAAAAACAAAAATTCAAATCACGTGGTTAGATGAATTCCTTTTCACCTAATATATAACTTATTCAGTTGTTATTAATGAAAATAGAATATCACACTCAAACCAAAACAACCTTCCAAAGTCAAACACGAAAAATCAATACCAGGATAAGCTTGACAATTAGAAAGAAAAAAAAATAATAAAAAAAAAGGAATGGACATATGTTCCATTGTCGTCAACATGCCGTGACCATGCTCATCTTAATGGACAAGTGCACTTATTGGTTCTCTTTTTTGGAAAGTTAAAGGAAAAGAAGATAAGTGTTTTTTCTTAAAATATAAGAAAAATTATAATTATAATTATCATTCATACATACATATATATATATATATATATATATATATATATATATTGTGGTGTTCATTAAAATTGACATAAAGAAAATTAAAATTCTTAAATAATAGATTTTTCTCAAACTTCTGCAATTTTTGCTTTAGAAATATGGATAGAAAATTCTTTTAATATTTTTCCTCTTCTTGTCCACGCTAAAACCATGTTTACGGAGTCATTTAATTCAACTTTTTATTTTTTTTTCTGTGTCAGTGTCAATTCGAATGAATACACATATACGACTGTCCGTAGATGTTAGGCTTAGGGGCGGCCTGAAGCTGCAAAGAGAATGGGATTGCAATTGTTCCATCGTGTAGAGTTATCAACGGGCTTGGCGGCCCAGTTGTCCGGTCCATTGAATGAGGAAGCCACACAACTGGGGCCCATATGTTAGACACACCAGCCAATGCCCTGGGAACTGCCATGTAATTTCTTCAATGTCTACTCTATATCGCCTGGGCTGTGATTTTCTTTTGGTGGAAAATAAATCCAAAGACACATGGGACATTGCATAGAAAATCAATCAAAGAGAATGTGAAAAGTTCTCCAGGATTTTGACATTTTCTTGCAATGTAAAATGTCAACGCCCGTGCATGCTATTCTTCCAAAGCATTTTTCTTCTGCATTCTCACTTCGCTGTCCGCTGCGTTTCTCACGGTGCGTGTATATAGATGATAATCCAATATCGGCACCATTTTTGTTTTATCCAACGCAACCTGAGAATTATCACAAAACTTTATGGCTAAATTCAAATCATAATTTAACATACAGGAACAGAAAAGTGTCTCCTCCTCATAAAATCCTTAATTTTTAATCTATCAGTAAGTTTTTTCTTTTCTTTTCTTTTTTTTCTTAATACTCTTACCTAAATAACCAATAAAGAACTTCATATTTATGTCACACCCATTCCAAAAGTTTTTCATGCTTTCTAATTTCAGTTTTAATGGTGTTTTTTCTTTGTTTCTCTTCGTGAATTTATCACTTCTCTTTTGTTATATAGTTTGCTAATTGTACCATCAATTTTACAACATTTTAACAATTTGATGGTAGGGTAGGCAATGATCGAAGGTAGAAAAGGAGGTCACAATTAATATAATAAGCATAATCATATTCTCAATTTCGATCACTACATACTATCTTAAAAATTGATGAAAACTAATGGGGATGTGCAACATTTTGTATATAGTTTATTTTTTATGTATATTTTTTTTTCTATAGTAGTGGGATTTAAAGCAAAAGAATTAAGGAGAAAGATTTAACAAAGCCAACCCAAATATTATGGTGTGACATTGATACCCATGTTAGCTAGAAGACATGTAATGTCTTGTCAGATGATGTTTCTTTAACTCTTCCTGGAAACGTTATATATCTTCATCAAAATTGATGGTTTTTAGTCTTTATATACGCCTCACCACTTCATCTCGGTATATATATATATATGTACTGCCATCACAGTTTTTCTTCAACCAAGTTAGCCTCTATACAATCAAACAGCTTACATTCTCCGAGGAACGATGTCCCTTCCAGCAAAAGTTCTCTCCAAGACTGCAAAACTAATCTTCTTTTTGGTTGTGATCTTCACCATCATACCTTTTGTATCTCCAAGGCCTTTGAATGGCGTGAAGCCAAAGGCCCCTGCTCATGCGATATGGGTCCGTCATGAGAGAGCTCCGGTGCCACCTTCTGGACCTTCTCCTTGCACCCATATCCCTGGCAGCAGCGGTGGGCATTGCCCAAATCATCCATGAACTTCTATCTGCTTTGGTGCAGCACCAGAAAATTACGTGATGTATTAACTTGTAATGCAAGTTGTATGTCCTTTTCATTGTTTATGTTACAGATAATGGGATCGATATATGTATTAGTGGTTACGTATATATGTAGCCCATCTAATCCCCTCTATCCTGATCGATCCAAACCCTAGTTTGATGAATTTATGATCCCATATAGTTTCTAGTCCTTAATTAGTATTACAAGTAGTACATGTATTGTTGCCCATGTTAATTAGTCTTTAAAAATATTCCGACAAGGAAGGTGCATGACGTTTAAAGTCTTTAAAGCTCATTTGTATTAAAGACTAATTGATCATTAGATGTAATGAGGGCTTGAAAATGTTACTGTTGAATATTTATTGTTGCATCTGAAGGACAAAACGAAATAAAAAAAAAATCTAGTCATCAAATATCTTTGGCTGTATGCAATATATATTATCAATTATTTTCTTTTAATTTATTGAACTTTCATGTTAATTTTTCTTGTATGGTTTTGTGTTCTTAGTTAAGACCTTGAGTTTGCTTTGCATGGTGGCCTTGTTTTACTAGAAAATAATTAAGAAACACAAATTTTCCTTTAATGGCAAAGAGAAGAAAAGAAAGTGAAGGTGTTGTTTGCCTACATTTTTTGTTTTCTATTTTGAAATAATAATAATAATAACTTTTTTATAAAATATAAAAATTATTTGAGATTTACCATACAAAAAGATAATAATTTTTAAAAATTATTTAAAATTTCAAAATGATTTTTTTAAAGATATAAGCAAGTTCATAATTTTTATTATAAAAATTATTATATTTTAGATAAAACTTACTATTATTTTCAATTTTAAAAAATAAAAATAGAAAATATATCCAAATTAGTATGATTTTTTTTCTCTCTAAATTCAACCTTTGGAAGAATTGATAGATTAAAAAATAGATAGTTAAGTATCTATTTTACCATATGCTGAAAGGGTAAAGAGAAAAAAAAGGCATAAATTGATTATTTTAATAATTTCATATTTATGTTGTGTGAACATGACAATAATATAAGATGTCCTATTTTTGCGGGTTCTTGCAATTCATATTCTGTATTGGTCTTAGCAATGAAAGAGTGAGATTTTTTGTTGTGGCTTTGAGGAGAAACGGATTACATAACAGAAAATCAAAAGAACAAATATATATATATATATATATATATATATGTACAAAGTAATAGAAATTTTATATATTTTCATTATCCAATATGTAAATCTAAAGCCATATTTGGAAACTAGTTTTAAAAGCAATTTTTTGTTTTCTAGAAAGAAAATATATGAAAATATATTGCCAACTTAAAAAAAAAAAAAGTATAAATTATCTATATATATATTTTTTAATTTCATAAAAATATTTCAAAAATTAATTATACAAATATGAAGAATAATAAAAAATAAAACATTATAATTTTTAAAATATAGAAAACATGCTAATAACAATGTTTCGAAATAAAATTTTATTTTACAAAATATCATATAATAACATTTAAAATCATTTTTTAAAACTGTTTTTAAAAACATTTTTCAAAAAAAAAAAATTGATTAAATTTTGTTTATATTCTCAAATTTGTTGACAATAAGGCCTACAATGACAAATTAAGATATATAATACCAATGATTTAGGTAATGAGGATCATTGGTTTCCAAATCATGTATTTTAAAATGTGTTTTTAAACATTATTTTGAAATTATTTTAATTATTTTCAATTACTTTTACTTTACTTTTTTGGTTATTTTAAAAAAATAATTATATAAATATAAAGAATTATTAAAATGAATAACGTAAGTTATTTAAAAAAAAAAAAATTAAAACACAAAAAATATTTCAAAATTTTAAATATACTTTTATTTTACAACACATTTAAACCAAAAAAAAAAACCTTTAAAAAACCTATATTTTGAGAAGTATTAGGCAAAAATGCCAGTATTTTCTTCAAAATGCATCACGTCAAAGCATGCACCCATGCTATCAATGGGTCAACACGGATCTGCCCAGAAGTTGCATACATTTCTTGCATGATTTGACATTCTTAAAATGTCAACTTGGGGGGTTATCTCAATGGTGGTTTTCCCATGAGTTCTTTCCGGACATTGCTGGGCAGAAACTTTCACATAAATTATCTTCGAAAACTTTCCCTTGTGATTATGGTAAGATAGGTATAGAACATTTAACATAGGATATGTGCAGTATAAATTAAAAATGCATTTGAAAGTAATTTTAAATTGATTGATTTTTAATAATAATGAGATATTTGATAATTTTTTTTAAAAATTTAAAAATCATTCATTTCTTAATTAACCATAGTTTATACTTAATTAACCTTTCAAAATTTATTTATTTGTATATAATTCATTAATTAAAACAATATCAAAATACTTTTTTTAGTTTATATTATAATTAGGTGGTTCTCTTTAATTTTTTTTTTATTTAAAAAAAAGCATTATTGATAAAAATGTTGCAAATAAAAAAGTTTTGATTAAAATCACTCTGAACCAACCCTCATAAATATATCCAACGTTCACAAACTATTTTTGGTGACTCCATTTATATTTCTCTACCCGAAGGTTGCAATTCGATCCTTTTTTTTTTCTTTTTTCTTTTTGTGCCCTATTTTTACATCCTTATGTTGACGTGCGTATATAAAAGGTCAATTGGGGATCTCAATTTTCCCTTTTATATGGATTTTTTTTTTGTCAAACGGAATATTAATTTCACAGTCATAAACAGTGATCGATTAATCAAAAAACTTGTACACAATTTAAGAGATTTTTAGTAAATTTTTATAATCATATTTAATCATGCATCCTTTGTTATTTAAATTTTTTCTTGATTCGAAATTTATCATGCACCTTTCTTTTATTAACCTTAAGTTCCTAGTCAACCCATTTTTATCACTTTGGGTATAATTATTTGCATTGTCATTTTTTATCATCATTATCTTTATAGAAACTTCTTTTAAATTAATTATCACCAGTTGGCATGTGATAATTCTTTTGCCTTCATTTATTGGAGAGAAAAGAAAAGAAAAGAAAAGAAAATTTGTATGCGCTTCCTTTATAACTGTGGATAAGAAATCTACAATCGATGGTTGCACGCCATCTCTGAGTCAACATGGATCTTCCAAGAAGTTGCTTGCTTCCCAAAGTCGGTGGACTAGGTCCGGTGAATCAGAAACTTCCCCTTAGGATTATCATAGGATTACATCAGCTGTGACATATAGATCTTGGAAAACACTTGGATATTATCAGGCAATAAAAAAGGTCAATCGCGGGAACGTCAATGGTGGTTTCCTTTGGGATATATTTCTTTTTTTTCTTTGCTTCTGTTGTCAGCTTCACTTCACTGTGTATTTCCCTTCTTTAGCGATTTAAAAGAAAACAATATATAGATGTATTTTACACAATGCTCCAACGCATTTTATGGTGTAGACATTAATTTGATTCTCATATTATTCGGCAACTGTCACTTCAGATTTTCTTTCTTCACCTCTTCCTTGAAACTAGCTATGAAACATCACATATTCTTATCAAAATTCATTCTTCAAGGCATTTAGAGGCGCCCCCCGCCACTTCATCTCAGTAAAAATGTACTGCCATCACAGATTTATTTCCTAAACCATTTTAGCCTCTATATATACAATCAAGCAGCTTGTTTCTCCACAGAACAATGTTCTTTCCAAGAAAAACTGTCTTCCAGAATGCAAAAATGATGATCATATGAATTACCTTACAGCTCACCTACTGCCAAAGCTATTGCTCAGAAAGCTTAATCAACATTGCGGTACAACAGCATACAAGTGTGTCTGTGTTCTGTTGGCCCATGGCAACACTGATCTGTCTCCTGTTAGCCAACGTCACTTGCCATCTTCGTCTCCCAATAAACCAATATCATATGAAAAACAGCATCTCCAGCCGGTCCAAGGTCAATGGCCCATCAGGCCAAAGCCCGGCCCAGGTTGTCCTTCAAGAGATGACTTGCTATTGTGTCAACTTTTGGTCTGTCTTGCTATACTACAATGATGGACAAAGCTTTATAGTAAGTGCTTTTTAGGTTCTCAATGGATGGTACATCTAAATACACTCTTGGTTGACTGATAAGTTAGTAAAGACAATATTGCACCTACCCAATAACATCATAAGTTTTTTGCCTTTCCAAATCAGAAGTATTGGAATTAGAACCTAATAAACCTAATTTGCTGCTCTAGAAGGAAATTTGTTATGACAAACTATAACCCTGGCTAGATGGGGTAATGACTTCAAGTGTTTTCTGCTTTAGATTTGAAGAATAGGAAATATAATGATGTAATTAAAGAGTATAAAGCTAAAAGTGTTAGCTCTGATACCATTTGTTGTACCAGTGAAAACGTTAATGCAAAATATTTAAAGAAGAACACAAAAATAAAACAAAACATATAAAATGTACACGAATTTTTAATGTGGTTTAACTCATCATACACACCTCCATAGATTAAAAAAGAACATTCCATTATATGATAAAGAACATTATAAAGGACAAAATAATAGAAACAACTACTATGTCCCATTATATCTTTATCTTGAACTATGAGCCCTTTTACTACATTATGTATCACTTTCTTCCTCACATCCATACTTTAGTGAACCCTCTTGTCTCAGGTGTCTCTTGTTTTTCCTCACATCAATATCCCATCTTTCTCTCTTATAATTTTTTTCCCTCATAACGTAAAATATTTATAAAGATATTCTCATTAATTTTCCTTATTCTATAAAGAATTTAATTACAATCATATATATATAATAGGAAAATATCTTATATAATATTTCTTTTACAAAAAAGAAGTATATTTTAAATAGGAATTTCACATACTTCCCCAACAATCTCCACCCTGAATCAAATTTCATTAAGGTAATCTTCCATCTCTCTATGATCTACCATTTCTTTGTGTGTGTTACTCTCCTTGTGTGCCACTATTCCCTTCATACACCACAATATTTTTGTTTCTTGTATTATTGATGATAGAAAAACTAACTCCATTTTCGACTAAAATTCTTTTTGTAATCTTCTTTTGTGCTCTAATCTCTTTGCTCTCTATGAAATCTTCAAATAAGATTCCTTGGGACATCTTCAACCAAGGTTCTTTTAGGCATCTTCACCTAAAGCTCTCCCAAACATCTTCGACCAAAACTCTCTTAGACTTCTTCAACCAAAGTTCTCTTAGGCTTCTTCAACCACTTGTTGTGCTAACGGAAGTGTTAATGCAAACATATTAAAGGAAGATCACAAAAAAATAAAGCAAACCATAGTACACGAGGTAATGTGGTTTAACCAGTCATACCCATTTCCACATATGAGAAAGAAAATTTCATTATATGGTAAAGAATATTACCAAAAACAAAAAAATAGATATAACTACTAGGTCCTTTTGTATCTTCATTTTATCTCTATCTTCCTCACATCTATAGCTTAGTGAAGCCCTCTTGCTCCACAAGTGTCTTTCCCTCTTCCTCACATCACTATCTTATCTTTCTTTCTCACCTAAAATATTTGTACAGATCTTCTCACTAATCTTCCTTATCCTATAAAGAATCTAATTACAATAACATATAAAGTTAGAAAATATTCTATATAATAGTCCTTTTACAAAAAGAAGTATATTCTAAATAGGAATTTTAGACACCTTCCCAATAAAAGGAACAAATAAGAATTTTATTTATATTGTCATAGTATTGATAGAGCCGTGTTACTACATAATAGCATTGTCATAATCTAAAAGTTTGATTGTATGAATGCACTTAAATCTTGTTTTCATTGGGAGAGATTTTAAAGATTTGTACTACATAATAGTGTTACTCATTTGCACCTTGAGATAGAACCATGTTACTTAAGGGCTTTTTTTTTTTTTTTTCTTAACTACAATAATATAGATATGTTACAATATGTGAAAATACACATATGAATAGAGTTGGATAAAGTTTATTTGATCAAATGTTGAAACTTTATTAACATTTTATGTGATGAACTTTTTTTGTCTGAAGATGATACTTTGTCATGAAAAGTTTCCTACCTAAAAATACTATTTTGTGATGAACTTTTCTTTTATGCTTAGATATAATATTTTTCTATGATTTTATATGTCTAAAAATGTGACACCCGAACATGAAGGCTAAGGGCGTCATGGTCACTTCACATATCAAACCCGAGATATGTCTTAATTAATAAATCCAAACTATTTAAAATAGTTTAACAATAAATTAATGATTCTCTTAAATACTTAACTAAAAAGTAACTCTAAAAATTAATATCGAATTCAATCATAGGTAAACAATCCTAAATAATCAACTCTAAAATTGTTTCTAAAAGAAACACCCTTTCTATCTCGATCTCTCCTCATCCATGTCACTTATACCTGAAAAGGGGAATAATATAAAAAGATGAGTTTAACAACTTAGTAAGGAAAAATAGTTCATAAGGAAGATCAAGTATAATAGATAATAAAATCATGAGAAATATCATATCTTTATAAAAATCAATTAACAAGTAAGTTCATTTAATTCACCTTTTTTGGAAAATTCAACACTTTCAATTGAAAGGTGAAACAACATAATACACTTAGAAAATTATAAACAAACATTTTCCTTTGGTCCATTCACAATAACACTATGCTCAAAAAGTGGAACTTGCACTAGGTGACTAGCTTCAAATTGGTCTTCTTAGTGGAGAGAATAGTTTCCAATCTATGGTATACCAAAAGCCAATAACACCCTTATTGGCTAGAGTTGCAATACATCACAACCCCTACAAAGGGTAATTAAGGTCGACAACTTATCCTAGTTGGCCAATGTCACTGATAACCAAAGTTTTCAAAATTATTATAATAAATTAAAGGATGAAATTCTCTTGTATAATAATAAACAAATCATATAATATTCCAAATTTATTTTATAAACCAAAGAACAAATCAAAATATATTTAAAAAATATATATTACTTGATCCACTTTAATGAATTTAAATTTTTTGATACTTTTAAACATAGATGAAAAATAGATAAGGAAATTATAAAATAACTTATTGCATTACTAACCCTTACCTCGAATAAGTCACTCAAATCTTGAAAGAACTAATTCACACCTTTAAATTTCATAATAAAGCAAATACTAAAATGTTCTTCTTTCTAATTTTTTAAATCAAAGTTTTATTAACTTTATTTTTCCCTCTCTATTTTGTCTTTTTAGTTTTTTATAATACAAAGAGTTTTTTTTTTTTTTTTTTTTTTGAGGTTTTTTATAATATGAAGAAAGTATAACAAGATAAAGATAGTGGGCGGTGAAAGGATAAAAAAATATGGGAGAATTATCCAAAAGGGTAAGCTGGGCAAAACAATTACTAGAAAGGGTGGTATCTTTTAATAATTATTGGGGAGGACTTTAGCAAGCTTAATATACCAAAACTGTCCTTTAACTAAAACTTTTAAAATTCAAAACATTTAAAGCACTTCACTTGATTTGTCAATACATTTATGGTACATGGGTCCCATATTTATTATAATTATTGATATTTAAATTTTAAATCAAAATTTTGGGTTTAACCCTTACAATTATATATAATTTGTTATTTAAATTTACTATTTAAAACAAAAATACTTTTAAAAAATATTTTCAAAATATCATTTATTGTTTTTTTACCTTTTTTATTTTTATTCTAATTTTTAATTTTATGACGAAAAAAATAAGTTTTATAATTATATAATAAAAATGATGATTTTTTCATATATATATTATACTTTTAAATTGATAAATTATGTTTTTATATTAAATTTAAGGAAGATAAAATGTTTAATTTTTCATTCAGATTCTCTAAAAATAATAAGAAAATGATAGAAAATGTTTAATCATTTTTTATTTTTATAATAAAATAATTTTAAAAAATTTATATGAATTTTTTTCCTTTGCATAATGTTTTTTTTTTTTTTTAATTTTCATATAAATTTTTTTTTTCAATGCATCGAGTAGATGATGTTAATATATTTGATATGTTGAATATCAATAAGGTATAAAAGGTGATTCTTAAGATTATTACTTTTATTATACAATACAAGCACAACAAAAATATGTTATAATTACAATATAAATACACTTACATTACAATACATTACAATAAAACCTAATTAAGAAATTTATGAATTTTTTTATAAAAATTGTAATTTTGTATGATCATACCATATTTCACAACATACCTATATCATAAATAATTTCTGAAATCAAATGAAATACTAATTTGAATTCACATAGTTTATATATATATATACAAAAATTATTAAATAATTTCAAAACACTAAATAAATGTTGTTAATATATTAATACGATGTGTTAATACCAATAGGGTATGAATAAACATTTTTAAAATTATTACTTTTATAATGAAATATAGGTACGACATAAATGCATTATACTTACAATATAAATACACTATCATTACAATATATTATAACATAATTTAATTTATTTTTATTTAATTTTTTTCATGTGCTATATTACCCAATGAATAATTGTGAGTTATTCCATTTAATAGGTGTGTGTTAGTTAATTGAATATTTATATATTATTCAATTGATGAGTGCTCGTAAAAAATAATTATTTATTATATTATGATAACAAAGTTTTTAATTGTATGTTTTATATATAAAACGATATAATTACTTTAGGATATGGTTTTTATTTATGAGATATTAAAAATTATTTTTTTTTTACAAGGTTCTTTAAAAAATCTCAATTTAAAAAAAATAACAAATTTTTAAATAGTTAATTGTTCAAAAGTGATAACAATTTTTTCAAGTTGAAAAATGTACCGTTGATTGCCTATCAACATGTACTTATCATCATATATGGGCCCCACATCATTTATAGGCCCCACATCATTGATAATCTCAATTTATTTATAAATAATATAAAAAACATATTAAAGGGTAAAACTATCCTCTAAAAGAGTGAGCCTTCATAGTCATTATTTTTTCTAACCCACCATTTTTGGTAATTCTCCCAAAAAATATCTCCCTTATAATTTTCTTTTTAAAATACACGAATATCTCTAAAATCAAGGTAGGTTTTTTAAATTTTCAAAATACATAAATATCTCTAAATTTAGGTCTTTTAAAAATTTTAAAATGCATAAACATCTCTATAATCAAGGTAAGGTTGTTACATATTTTCCTTCTTACAAAAATTTGTTACATCATTATAACACTTTCATTAAGAAATCAAGTATTTCACAAAAATAATAATAATGATTTTTTTAAATGTCATTAAAAACAACCTTAATTACTTTGATTTTCTTTCAAAATCTTTCTCATTCTATTTCTTTATTTATTAATCTTCATTTATTTCTTTTTCTTTCCTGCAAATAACTTTAGAACATGGTCTATGAAAAAAAAAAAACCTTTAATCACGATAACTTATTTATTCAAAAGAAACGAAAACTTGTAAACAAGTGGAGAATTTCATAAACAAGTGGAAAGGATTTTCTAATTGAATCTCAACTAAGCAAATAAGTCTATAGGACCTATCTTATACCTCTAATACCAATTTGTGACACCCCAAACATACACAATTATTTAACATATAACACTTTAGAAATTATAACTGAAATTGAGTATTAGGTAAAGAATTCTAAATAATCAAATGTGAAGTAGTTTATAATAGAAACACCTTTTTTATCCCAATCTTTCCTCACCAACGTCACTTGTACCTAAAAAGGGAATAATTGAGAAGGATGAATTCGACAACTTAATAAAGAAAAATAGTTTAATAAGAAGGATCAACATGAGAGATGTCACATCTTTTATAAAAATCAATTAACAAGTAATTTTCTTTTATTTAATAATTCAATTCACTTTCTTGGAAAATTCAACATTTTCAATTTAAAGATAAAACAACATAATACACTAAAAAAAATCAATTCATATTTAAAAGAATTTTATAAATAAATTATTTCCTCTAGTTCACTCATAATAACATTGTCCAAAAAGTGGGACTTAGTACTACGTGGTTAACCTCGAATTATTCCTCAACTTATTCCAATTAATGGTATACCAATAACCCCTTTATTGACTAGGGTTGCATTGGATCATTACCCCACCAAGGGTAACGATGATAAAAAAACTTATTCCCTATTGACTACAAGCCATAATAACTAGAGTTTTAAAACCATTATAATAAATTAAACTATAAAATTCACTTGTAAAATAACAAACAAATCTTACAATATTCCCAATTTATTTAATAAACTAAGGAATAAATCCAAACATATTTAATATATATATTATTTGATCCTCTTTAGAAAATTCAAACATTTTGATATTTCCAAGAACAAATGAAAAAATAGATGAAAAAAAAGAAAAAGAAAAAATGACTTATTAAACTATTAACCCTTACCTCGAAGGAATCCTTCAATTTCTTAAAAGAATTAATTCATACTTTTAAATTACAAAATTAAACAAATATTGGAATTTTTTTATTTCCAATTCTTCAAATCAAAGTTTTCCAAACTTTTTGTTTTTTTTAGCCGCTAAAGTAACAAAAATACCTCACTTATAATTTTTTTTTAACACATAAATATCCCTAAAATCTTTTAAAATTTTCAAAGTATATAAACATCCCTAAAATCAAGGTATGGATGTTACAAAAAAATAATATTTTCCTTGATTTTTCTGTTTTTGTGCTTAAAGGTCATATTGCACAATGATATAGGAGGCTCGGGTCTCATTTGTAAGAACACTAAAATTTTCTCTCCCAAGCCTATGCTCTCCCTTCTTGTTGCCTAAAAGTAGTCTTTTGCCATGACAATATTTTTGAACCTTTATATCTAAAAATAACCTTCTACCATGAATAATTATTTGTGCTTAAAAATAATATTTTCTTATGACTGTTTTTCTTGATGAAAAACAATTATATACAAACTCATAGCAACGAAGTCACCTTGAAAATTCTTTTGTGTAAAATTAGATTTTTTAGGGACTGACTTATTTTTGGTGGTGAAAGCTCATATTTGTTGCAGCGACTATATTGTAGATTATACGGTGGCTCCTTGTTTACTATCAATTGCCTAGCACCATATCCAGGCACATTCTTAATCTATGTCATGTAGCTTGAAAATATTTATCCTATCCATATATAGTGTGGTGGGGCACTAACAAGATATTGATCGGGATGTATTGTATCCTTAAACACTCGGATCAATAATTTAAATAGTTTTTTTTGCACGTTATTGTGTTTTTCCTAAAAGGATGCAATTGAAAATGATTGTGCAGTGGTATCTTTTTTGAGAGCTCCTTCCATGATCCTTTAAAATTCTTCTTTTTAAACGGAACACTCAATGTGCATTGAGACGTCATGTTAGCATGCATAACTAAATTCTTCTTTAATTAATGTTGAGACTTCATTAGTTAACAAATTAGCTATGTAAACGAATTAAGTCCAATTTAACAAGTCCTGACCTGGCCGCCAAGTGATGTTGCTTAACTGCATTTGAACGACAAGAACTTGAAATTTCAAATTGCTGATGGATTCTATCAATTCCAATGAAGGAGCTCTGAGATTTCGAATGCAACTATTGACTCAATAGTTAGGTCAAAGGGTCTAACTTTTATTTAGACATCCAACGGCCAAAAGGATAATGCCATATATTATGGTTAAACGAACCTTAATTGGAACATGAAATATACTGCAATTTTATGCGATGCTTTGTTAACAGATTTATAATGCACCAAATGGATAAGAAGTTTTGCATTCTTTCCTTTGAAAATAAGATTCCCACTTTGCAAACTTTACTGATACCACAACGATCTGTCTGGGGCCCCACATAATTAAGTCTTCAGTGGCGGCGCATTATTTTGATGAATTAATTATATAGCATGCGGGAAAGGAAAGGAAGATCAAGAGATCTTCTCCACTATTTAATTTAATTAGCTGTTTTCACAAATCACTTGTTACGTGGAAGATAGAATGCAACAAATCAACTTTGATATAACCCCACCCACAATTATAAGCAATTGAATGGTTGAGGTCAGCCATGGAAAGATAACATGCAGCAGATGATGGTGAAGTTGCTTGAATCCCTTTTTATGATTAGAATATACAGAGCCTTTACCACTTAAGAAATCATCAACACTATCTATTGCCAATATGCTTTTAATAAAAACAAATCATCTCAATCATCAACACTATCCAACACTATCAATAAAACCTAATAATGCACAACATGACTAATGAGAGATGGTTATGAGCACTCAAAAGCTTAGGGACAGGAGAATCGAAATTTTCTTAATTAAGGAATTCCAAACTTTACAGCCCTGAAATTCAGAAAGAATGATGTGGCCGACATTGAAAAGTTGTTACAGACTATGATAGTTCTTTTTTGTGAGTGGCTTCCCGCAATCTCGCTTAGCATGGGAAGCTACCTAAAGTAGGGTGCTTATAAAATAAATGTGTAACTTTTAGACCATAATGATGGACTTAAAAAGATTTAGACCGTTGATATTCTATTCCGGAAATGCAAAAGAGACATTTCTAAGAGCTTAAAGCCAGGACTTAAGATTATGCTACTGATAAAATCTCTCTTCTAACAATCTGTTTTAGTCGGCTTCCTGCACTGCTGCAATCCTCTCAACAGTTCTTGGCAATGAAATTGAACGACTAAAATCGAAATTAATATTTTGATCATAAGCTTAAATGATTTCATAAATGAGTTTTATTTGGTGGCATATAGAGGTTTCGGGGAGCGAGCCAAACCCGTGACTATTTCTAGGGTGATGAATGGACCCCCTCAAGTACTCTTGAGTTTTACAACATGTTAAGTGAATGAATAGAAGCATCAACACATTTCTCAAGGGGTTGTAGCATACATGTTAACTAGACCAATATTTTAGTGGAGAAAGAAAGACTGGAATCGCATGAACAATGCAATAAAATGTCTAAGGGCTTGCATTAATTATCTTCTATTCTCACTTTCTCCTCGCAAATGAAGAGTGAATCATGCATAGTTCTACCACATTTGTCTTTTATTAGATCAAACTGTTCTATTATTTGAACTCGTGTTTTTCCTTTGTTTGTCTTTTGTAAGAGCCTTCCAATCCATAGCATACATTTTAGGACATTATTTATTGGTGGACAACATTGCAGCGACAGCTAAACTACATGACAAGTGACTAAAATCATTGAATGAGATAGCATTACTTATGATATACAATCAAATTTTCCTGAAAGCTCACTTCATCAAAGATAGCAGCTCCAAACCTATTCACTGTAGATTTTGAATTTCCAATGGCAGCCGAGTTCATCTTATTTCAAGATCGGGATTGGTGATTTGCTCCACTTAAGAGCATCTATGGTAAAAAATTTTGCGAGTTCAGCAGTCAAAATGATCCAACTTCTCCAGATTGAAAAAAACCAATAATACCGGTCAATGGTAAATGCCATATATCTAGAGAAAGTATCTTGAGCTTTCAACCGAAGTAATATGGAGTGATTTCATGGACTCTCTCCTTGACTGAACTAACACTTACTTGTAATTCAGTATATATATACACAAGAGACCTCTTTGCATCGCCATAGAGATAAGCTCTCCTAGATCGTGCTACGTACCGTCATATTTTTCCATAATAATGTATCTGAGTGGGAACTCCTGATTCTTTCCAGCTCGTTTACACGGGTCACAAATTGGTAAGTTGTAATATAACTAGCTACCTTAATAAAGAAGTATAAAGAAGACTAGTAGTGGCATTGGCAAGTGGCAAAATTCAGGCCTAGATGGCTATTAAACAAGCACTTTCCTAGCTATTTAAAAGCTCAAGGGACTGACTCCATCTTTGCAAGACCCTAGTTGGGATCTTAATTCTGTGAGGCTTCTTGCATCTTCTATCCCGATACAACAATCAATGGAAGTTCTCAGAAAGAAGGTCTTCAAGTCTATGAGGGTTATCATCTTTGTCTTGGTGATTCTTACAGCCAACGGATATGCTGCTTCAAGGCCCCTGGAACTGGGAGTGAGGATTAGAAATAGTTCTCTGGAAGTTTCATCTATAAGAGCTCCCGTCCCACCGTCCGGTCCTTCTCCATGCACTCACATAGGCAACAATGGTGGCAGAGTTATTGGGCGATGCCCTAGTCATGGATGAACTTACCTCTGCCACGGTGCAACTCTCAGCTAAAGTATATATATATATATATATAATTATAGAGCTTGCCTAAAAAATTAAGTCTAAGATGTTATGATTCTCTTATGATTTAAATATGAGCATGTGAATGTAGATAATTAAAGATAAATCTGAAGTCCTTGAGATGGACTGATTTTTTTTTTTTTTTTTTCTCTCTTTGTTTTTACCGTTTCTGTAGTTTCAAAATTCTACTTGAAAAAGCAGTATAATTAATTAACAACAGAGAGAGGATGACATACTTCTTCTTTTTTTTCTTTTTTTTTCCTGTTCCGAACCAGATAGTTATCTTCTTCCAAATGCATGTAGATATTACAATCCATACGGTGGTACTACCTTCTCTCTTCTCTCTAATTTCTGTGGATGATCTTCCAAGTTCCATAAAAAACTCTTAAAAGGTTCAAGATTGTATTTCTAGAATTATAGTGTGTGGTGTGTGTACTTTTGCAGATCTCTCAGGATTTCACAAATTGATTCGGTACTTTTGCAGGATCCTGACCTGAAATTTAATTGTTTTCTTGTTCATTTGAATCATGCCAACGCTGGAATTGTGAATATATACGTTTAAAGACCATAGAATGAAACCCAGTACTATTAGACAGCAACGGTGTCTCCATGCATAGTGAGCGGAGTATGCAGCGACCCAAAACACTATTTCAACTTCTAGCATGTTTATGAATGTAAATTGTCGGGAATCTGTCATGGGTCATGGGCTCATCGTTAGCCAGTTCGGGTAAAATTTTCTAATGGGCCTCAAGATGATATTAATTGTGTGTAGTGTTATGGATAGGAAATGGCAAGTTCTAAACCTTAGTTCATTAATCAGGACGCTTTGGGCCCAAACAGCCCATGGAGCTGGCCTATCTCATATCTTGGCAAGTTAATTCTTTCTTTCTTTCTTTCTTTCTTTTTTTTTTTAATAAAAGCAAATACTATTAATTAAACAAGTTACCATGTACAGACACCTCTAATATCTACTTCATAAAATTCTTTGGAAACTGTTTAGCCAAAATATCTGTTAACTTATTCGTTTTTCTCAACATTAGGTCATTATCATACCTATGAAAATCTACTTAAATCATTTTAACATCTTTTGCAAGGCACCGAATATTAATAGAGGAGGCATGACACTTTAACACTTGAGTCGCAATTTTAAAATCTTTTTCAAGTTTATTACAATCAATAATAGGTAATTGGACACGCACCTTGTAAGGGAAGCAATGAATTAAGTTTGGTGGTGACACCGAAAGTTTTCCTTGTAGAGCATATCAGAGCATATCTTCAAGACTTCAATTCTATATCAAAATGAGCCGTGGAAACAACTGTCACACCACTTGTCTTGAGAGATATTGACACAATCTTGTATGTGAAAAGGCAATTTTATATTTAGATGGACTAAAAGATTGTCAACTTTGCCATTACAAATTCAGAAGTCACTAAAAGCATGAACTACTGTCGGAGAATGACTCATGTGTGGATTGCAGCGCCCTCTAGGTAATTCTTGATAGATTATATTCCCATTGATATGTCAAAAACAACTCAACTAAAGGAAATGGTTTAACATTCTCACTAAAAGTTCAAATATTACCGAAAACATGGTGTGGTGGTGGGAAAGTTCTCCTTCTGTTTATGGGGTTTTCGAGGTAGTTTTGTTAAATATCCACAGATATTCTTTTACCCCTTCCCTAAAACAAGGACACAATTTTGATGAAAAGCTTTGTGAATCGTAATTAATTTAATCAATGTATTACGATCCATTGAAAAAATATAACATTTTTGAAAAGTTTCACTTTTTACTTTTAAATATATGCATTTTGAAAAAAAGAAGCAGCAATCCTTCAAACATTCAATCTAATAATGAAAAACTTCAAAATTCTATGACTACCATATGCTATTTTTATCCATTTCCTCTTACCCCTAACTACCTCTCTCTCACTTTCCATTTTTTATTTTATTTTAATTTTATTTATTTTTATTTAAATTTGACATGACAAGTCAAAGAATATAATTATTATGTTTAAAATTTTTACACATGGTAATCAACATAGTTTTTTTTTTAATTTTTATTTATTTATTTTTTCCCTCCCCATAATATGTCCACCTTTTTGCATTTTTTTTTTTAAATATAGTGGCTTAATAGGCAGTAATAGACCTTACCCTAAATAAAAGAAAATTGGTATGTTTTTTTTATCATGATACTTCTAACACATTTTAATGGTACTTTTTTCATAAAAGAGTAATGCATTTTTTTATGAAAAAAATACCATATTTTCCAAGGGTTGTATTGATTGGTGTTATCGTGCAATAACACTCACTAAATTCATTGTTATTTAATCATTATATAAGATTTGGAACACGTGACAGATGTTAACAAACCTTACCCTAAATCAAAGAAGAGTGGTACATCATTCTTATCACAGTAGTACTTTTAATCATCATTTCTATCATAATGGTACTTTTAACACAATTGAGTGATTTTTTTTAATAAAATAGTGATATTTTTATATAAAAGAGGGGTACACTTTTTTTCAAGGGTCGTGTCGATTAGTGTTATTGTGTAATAACATTCACTCAAGTGAGTCTAAAGCGAGATGGTAAGGTATAGGGCTTCCGATTCATAGGCCATGAAAATGTTTTTTAACTCTTCTTTCATTATCATTTGAAAAAGTGGTGGAAGAAGGATTGATTAGGATTGATCGTGAAGCCTCTCGTAGAATAAAACTATTAGATTGAAGCATACTCCAAATGTGCCACAAACCCAAGTACAAATTATGGCATCAAATGCAAAGACACCTTTTGGATAGACTAGGTTGTTTTGTATTCACCTCATTGCCTACATGGAGATCTTTCTTTCTCTAATAGGAATTACTAAGACAAAGCCAATTACACATTTCTACTTTCAACCAAGTAAATATATTTGCAGCTAAGGAAAAGTAGGGATAATTGTAGACTAAGAAAAGAGGACACAAACACATTCACTACTTAAATCAAAATCTATGTGGGAACCAGCATCCACCTAGGCTGGATAGAACCATTGCTTAATAAACGACAATGGCACTCCAAAAGTTAGGTTAACTTTCCTATCACTTCAAGTTGAAAAATGACAACTATTTTATGGTAATTCTTACCCTTACCTTTTTCTAAACATCATATCAAGGTGATAGGCTTCGAACCTATGATCCTTTGTACCTAAAACAATGCGCAAACCAAACTACGGTACACCTCATTTCACCCATCAAAACATATAGATCCATCAAATCAATGAACACTCAAGTCGAACTCACCTGTGCTTTTGGGCACAAGAATGTGAGAACCAATCAAGACAAGCTGTTGTGTAAAAGGTCAAAGGACGCCCTTTGACTAGAGCCCCTAAGACTGAGGTAGGGGATTTAATAGATACTCTTTGATGTCTTCAAAAGCATTCTGACATACTTGTTCCCATTCGAAGGGTAGTCCTGTCTCTTCATGCAAATGTGGGGCGCAGCGTGCCTTGTGTGTTACCTCATTCTAAAGTCAATCGATAATATATATGCTCCTCCATTTTTTCACTAAGTCTAAGTAAATGGAATCTTTTATAGCCAAAGCTAATCAATCTTCTCCACTTACTATGCTTTACTACCCAAGAAGGAGAGATAATACAGTATTAGAACATGCACAAGTGTTTACTTGGACAACACAATCATGGTCAAAATGGTTTAAGATTTAGAAATTTCAATTTGATGGGAAGAAGTTTCATCATTTTTGCATGTTATAATGCTCAACAATAAAAATATATATAATAATTTCATTTTTATCAAGTTTATATCGAATGAGACAAATTAAACACATTTAAACAAAGGAAATAATATTTATTTTTCCATAGTTTTAGAATATTTATTATATTTTTTTTCTTTTTATAATTCACCCATATGTATCTTTATTATTTCATTACAAATTTCACCATATATTTATTGCATCTTCCCATGGCTACCACTTCAATATACATCTATATATAAATACAAAATAACGTTTTTGAATGAATCCCTTAGAAATAGTGCATTATCCAAACCGATGATAAAAATATCTGTAATCACGAATATATCGGTAATCACAGATATATCGATATTTTGATTTTACGGATATATTGGATATATCACAATATATCAACGGATATTTTGGAAAAAAATATTGATAGACCTAAGATTGATCAAAATTCATAAAAATGTAAGAAAAACTTCACAAAAATGTAATTAGAAACATAATAGATATTTTAAAGTTATTTTGTTGAAGAATTTGATATATGTATAATATGATTTATATCATATTTGATAATAATATCATATGTATTGATAAAAAAAATATGACTTTTATAAATATACATTTATTATTAAATTACATCAAATATTATTTCATAATAATATTGTCATATTTGATTATAACATATTTAATTTTAAATATATTTAATAGTAAAATTATGATTCATTTACTTTAATTGTATTAAATGATATAAAATAAATGGTGATATATGTATAATTTTTTAATATTTAATTACTCTAATAATGAGATTATAAATACTAAGAAGAAAATTATCATGATAGTTTTTATATTTTTGGTAATCAATTAAATAAAAATTTGTTATTTAATTATAAAATAATTATAATTAATTTGTTCTCTAAAATGTTCTTTTAATATTTTGTTTATACGATGACTTTAAATATAAATATATTTGGTGTAATGCATTTAACAAGGGTAAGATGGTGTTTGTTTTTTTGGCTTTTTGCTGAAAATCATTTAGTTTTAGAATTTAGGTTGTTTGTTTTTTTGCTTTTTCATGACTTATTATAAACTTTTTACTAAATAGAAAAAGCTAAAATATGTGGCTTTTTCTAAATAGAAAAAATAACACAATGGTTTTTTTTTTACTTTTTAATACTTAATAGAAATAAAATACTACAAAAACAAACAACTTAATATTTAATATTATTAAGTATTAAGGTTCTATTTAGAATTAAGTAAAAAAACAAACACCACCTAAGTCTTTTGTTTGGGTTTGAGTCCGCTTAACAACAAAAGTTAAAAGACAATTTTGAGTTTTCGTAGCCTGTAGCGTGTGTTGACCGGCGTTGACCACCGTGTTGGCTGGACCATTATTCTTGTGGAATATCGAACTGGAACATATGTATCATGAAAGTATGTAAGTGATCATGCTGATGTTACTGTTGATGACCAATTCCGTTTGTTTACTAGGAAGTACTATTTATTAATTAGTAATGCATTTGGGGTGCTTTGAAGCTTAATTTTATATTTGTGAGACATATATATTAATTAGTAAGTACTAGTAAGTACTATTTATTAATTTTATATTTTAAATATAAATTTTAAAATATAATTTATCTTGTGGAATAGCTTAATTAGTGAGAGAGAGTAAAAGTGTAACTTTAAGTTCATGACTTTTATTTCATATTAATTATTTAATTATTCTAAGAATATTAAATTTTAGATAATTAATAATAATATTTATCAAATTGAAAAAGCTATTCAAATATTATTAAGTAATGATGAAGATAACTTTCTAACTTCAGAAGCCAAAGTTAACGTTTAGATAACAAGATTCAAATTATTTACTAATTTATGAAGTTTCTTTAAATATAAAATAACTTTTATATAAATTAAAATTTGAAATTATTTAATAATTTATAAAGAAGGGTTGTTCTTATTTTTAATTTAGACCACTACTTAAACAGCATTATTAAAACAATCAATAGCACAAAATCTTTTATATAATTTTAAAAAATAGTTTTTTATAAGGGATAAGTTCTCTTTCAATGGGAGATTTTGACAGAGATTTTTCTACGAGGGATAAAGGTGTTTTAGAAAGTAAGAAATATATTTTAAAAATAACAAATTTTTTTCTTCATTTTTCAAAAATAAAAAATAAAATGTAAAAACAAATTTTATATTTTCAAGAAATATATTTTAAAAATAACACAAGTTTATTTTCTTTGTTAAAAAAAAATACAACTTTTATATTTTCAAGGCCATTAATTTTCAAAATAATTTTTAGTAATTATTCATTTCTGAAACTATTATATACTGAAAACATGTCACAAGGTCACATCAACTGAACTTAAAATTATATTTTACTAAATAGGAAGATAACAATGCATAGGATCCAAAATATTTAAGTTAAGAAAATATATTTGATACTAAACATGTGTCTATTTTCACTTTTTCTTTCTAAGAGTGTCAAAGCATACCCTTTTTCCCAATAAGTTCAAATATAAAAGTTAAAAGTTACATAACTTTTGGTTGTTAGATAGATATGCGAAATGTATTCTTTTTTTTTTTTTTTCTTTTTTTTATAATTTAGTACAAGTAAAATTAAAATTTAAGAGGTTGTTTGGTTTTTCAAAATTTATTACTTTAAGACAATATGCTTTCAGTTGAAATGATTATTAAAATTAATAAAATGGGTAGTTCATGTTGATGAGAAAATAAAGTTTACAACTTAAATAACCCTTTTTGTATCTAACTACTTCTAACAATGTGTAACTAATTTTATAACTACATAACAATAACCTCTTATCTCTTCACAACTTACCCCTCTCAAACTAAGAGTGGATAATTGTTCAACTCTTAGTTTGTTCTTTAACAACAAAAATCGAGTATTAGATAAAGTTTTGGTTAGAATGTCCGCAATCTAATCTTGTGATGAGATATGGCTAACATCCAACTCTTTCTTCATAACTTTCTCACACACAAAATATAGGTCCAACTCAACGTGTTTTGTCCGAGCATGTAGAATAGGATTTGCTAACATGAGTACAGTACTCAAATTATCACATCATAGTACTGGAACATGACATTGAGAAATTTGTAATTCTGTTAGCAAGGACTCTATTCAAGTAACTTTTGCTGCCAAAGTAGCTAGACTCCTATATTCAGCTACGGTGCTACTCCTTGAGACTGTGTTTTGCTTATTTGAATTACAAGATATCATATTTGAACCAAGATATACATAGAAGCCAATAGTTGATCTCCTTTCATCCAGGTTTAAAGCCCAGTCTGCATCACAAAACCTTGTAATATCTAAGTTTATTGATCTCTTAAGATGTAAACCATGATCAAGTGTTCCCCTTAAGTACTTAAGAATCCTTTTTACTACCTTCCAGTGAGACTCCAAAGGATTTTGCATAAACTGGCAAATCCTATTGACTGAGTAAGCAAGTTCTGGTTGTGTAATTGTCACATATTGTAGGGCTCTAACTATGCTTCAATAGAGTTGTGGATTGCCTACGGGATCACTTCCAATGCAGGACAATTTTTCTCCTCTGGACATAGGTGTGGGTAGCTCTTTGGCATATTGCATCTTTGTCTTGCACAAAAGATCTGTTACATACTTAGTTTGTGATAAATGTAAACCATCTGTAGTATGTTTAACTTGAATTCCTAAGAAGTAGTCAACTTCACCAAGGTCTTTTAATGCAAATCTGGTATTGAGTTGTTGTACTAGGGCTTGAATCTCAAATTTAGAACTTCCAGTCACAAGTATGTCATCAACATACACTAGAACAAACATGGTACAACTAGCTGAATGTCTAATGAATAGAGAATGATCAAATTTGGAGGACATAAACCCCAAAGAAACTAAAACATCCCTTAGTTTTTCAAACCAGGCTCTTGGAGTTTGCTTTAAACCATATAATGCTTTATGCAACTGACACACCAAGTGTGGAGAATTTGAAATTTCAAAGCCAGTTGGTTGTTCCATATACACTTCCTCTTGTAAATCTCCATTTAAAAATGCATTATTCACATCCAACTGTCTTACATACCAACCATTCGATAAAGGAATTATTAAAACAATTCTTATTGTAGTAGGCTTTACTACAAGACTAAAAGTCTTAGTAAAATCAAAACTTACAAGTTGGAGAAACCCTTTTGCTACCAATCGTGCCTTATGCTTCAGTATACTACTATCTGGATTTTCTTTTACTTTAAACACCCATTTACAACCAATTGCTTTCCTGTTAAGTGGTAAATGTACTAGTGACCAAGTCTTGTTTTTAACAAGTGCTGACTACTCCTCAGTCATAGTAGCTTTCCAATGATCTTGCTATAAAGCTTCTTGAATGAAAACTAGTTCTTTAGAAGCCATAAAGACTTAAGGTTTGAATATTCCAGCCTTAGATCTGGTTCTCATGGAATGAACATTTCTAAATACATTTGATACAGGCTTAGCATTGGTTTGGTCAGAATTGGATTGGTCAGCAACTGTGTTTGTAATAGAAGAAGTGGAAGGTGAGGGTACAGATAGAATTGAGGAATGAATAGGAATAAAAGCAGAATGGGAAGTAGGTGTTGGACTAGGAATAGAAGAAGGAGAAGTAATGGACTTGGTTTTAGCAAAAGGAAATGATTTCTCATTGAATTGAACATCTCTGGATATGTAGATACAACCTTGAGGATCTAAACACTTGAAAGCTTTATGTTTGATACTATAGCCCAAGAAAGTACATTCCACATATTGAAATTGGAACTTAGTATTGCTGTAGGGTCTAAGGTTTGGAAAACAAGACCAGCCAAACACTTTCAACATGAAATAATTTGGTTGTTGTTTGAATAGAACTTGGAGAGGAATTTGACCAGAAAGTACTAAGGAAGGCAACATGTTGATAAAAAAAATTGATGTTCAAACATCTTCATCCCAATATCGTAGAGATAAATAGGCATGAACTAAGAGTGTCAAGGGTGTTTCAATGATATGCCTATGTTTGCGTTCAGCAAGACCATTTTGTTCATGGGTTCTAGGACAAACAACTCAGTGAATTATGCCATTAGACTCAAGATAATTTGTAAAAGCTTGGTACTCACCACCCTAATCAATTTGGATTTTCTTGATAAAACAACCTAGTTGTAACTCTACCTAAGTTTTGAAGTTAATAAATGTTTGCAAGACATTAGATTTATTTTTGAGTAGATAAACCCAAGTGAAACGAGCAAATGAATCAACAAAGTGAACATAATAGTTATAGCCATTAGAAGACAAAACAAGGGAAGGTCCCCACAAGTCTGAATCTATGAGTTCTAGAGGTTTTATGTACTTAGTAGTAGAATCAAGAAAGAGAAATTTATTATGCTTTCCTAGACAACAAGCATTACAAAAATCAGGCAAGTCTTTATTGATGGTTGGAATATTACAAAAAAAAAAAACAACACTTTTTTAATCACTTTAGCATTAGGATAGCCTAACCTATTGTGCCAAAATTGAAAAATAGGATCAATTGAAGCATTAGAGGCTATTGTTGCAACTTGTACAGACATACATTTTGGATTTATAGGAAAGCATGGAACATGATAAGTTGACGAGGACTTGAGTGACTGGGACTTGAGTTGAATGCTTGAGCTATAAAAAACATACAGTCCATTGGCTACCTTACCCTACAGTAGGATAGTTCTTGTGACTTAGTCTTTAACAAAACATTGTTTATAATGGAACTCAAAGAACACGTTATTATCATGAGCAAATTTAGAGACACTCAAAAGATTTTTCGAAATGGATGGGACATGAAGAAGTTGTTTTAAAACTAGAAGTTTAGATGAAAATTGAGAAGGAAAAGTTGACTGACCAATGTGTTGAATTGCAAGATTAGTACCATCTCCCATATGAATTTGGTCATTTTTTGCATATATGTCTTGAATAATGAGATTATTGGGATCTGGTGTGCAGTGGTTGGTTGCACCATAGTCGGGATACCAACTATTATCTATCACAACATTAGGATTAACCACCATAGCAGCCATCTGGGCAGACATTTGTGGAGTTGCATTCTATTGAAATTTTGAGATCTGTAATTACCTTGTCCATTGAAATTGCGTTGAAAACTACTTTGTCCTCCATTAAACTTTTTATGGGATTGTTGATTGTTAGAAATCTTCACCATATTCACTTGATTTGTTGAATCAAGCTCCTTAGAATGTTTTTCCATCCTGTTTTCTTGTGCTAACAACAATGATTCAATCTCTGCGACTGTATACAGATCATTTCTTGAATTCACCGTAACAACAAATGTATCATACTCAAAAGACAATCTATCAAAGATTGCATCTATATGATCTTTGGTTGTAACAACATATCCAACAGAAGCTAGCTGATCAATTAGGGATTTAATCTTTAACAGATAATCATTTACTGATAGATCATCCTTCTTTGTGTTATGGAGCCTAGTCTTGAACCGAGATATCTTAACTTTGGTTTGTGAGGCAAAGAACACCTCAAGAGTTTTCCAAATCTGACGTGAAGTGTCACACCCAACCACTTGCATGAGCATCGCTTCTGTCATTGAAGAGAGTAGCCATGAAAAGAGCAACCAATCTTGTTGTTCTTAGTCAAGATACTCTGGATTTATCTTCCCTTGAACACAATCTCCAGTCGTAAGAAACCTTTCTGGTGGATTTTCATTTTCCAGAATAAATTTTTGCAGTTTGTGACCTTGTATTGCAACTCCAACTTGCCATTTCCAGAGAAGAAAATTGCTATCATCTAATTTGATTGACAACGAGTGTGCGAATACAACTGGAACAAATTTCGCTATAGAAGGAGAGCTCTTCAACGAAGAAGAAAATGATTTCTCTCCAGCCATTTAGAATGGCTTTGATACCATATTAGAATTGATAAAATGGGTATTTCATGTTGATGAGAAAACATAGTTTACAACTTAAATAATCCTCTATGTATCTAACTACTTCTAATAATGTATAACTAACAGGTAAAGAGTGTGTAACTAATTTCATAACCAGAACAATAACATGTTATCTCTTCAATGATTACTTTTCTTATTTTGTGTTCCTAAGAGTCGTTACTAAGCTTTATTTGAAATGCCCCAGGTGTTAGTTTTGTTTTATTTTCTTATTTTTATTTTGAGCTATGAACACATTTTCTGATATCTTGGGATGTAATTTTTTTAAACTATGGGTGTTCAAGGAAGTTGCCACTATTGGCAAATTTCAACGAGGGTTCTTCAATGAACTTGCCACTGCATGCATGTCGGCACTGGATCATATTACAGCTAGCTTTTGATATTAGTCGCAATTTTTCAGCGATGTTTCTGTGAAGGAACTTGCCACTTGCCACTTGCCACTTGCCACTTGCCACTACATGTCGGCAATGGAAATCTTACAGCTAGCTTTGGATGCATGCTTTGATGTCCAACAAATATCCCACGTACCCAACTCTAATTCCTATGCTTTTCCTAGAAAAACGGCACAAGTGATTCTGTATCTCACTTCTCTTCTTGCCCATTTCATAGCACCGGCCGCGAAAACTCTTGTGTGGCCTCATATCATCATCATGGTAGTTTAATTATTTAATTATTGCTTATTGCCAGGAAGATGTAGTGTACGCGTGATCAGAAGTTTGGACATGAGAGATCTGTTCATGATCTCTATTTTCAAAGGCGGATCTTGAAGGAACTTCCCACTTGCCGGCAATGGATATATTCACAGCTTTGAATGTTCAGATTCCCAGGCTTTTAATTTTGTCCGCATATGGCAGTGTTTTGAGAATTTTTCAATTTGTAAGAGAAAAATTTTCTTTTAGAGATACGTAGCTGGCAATACACGGCAAGTAATGCTATTTCTCTCCCTTCATATTTCACTGTGGAAATTTCCCGGGAACCAAACACAACTGACTTAGCAATTTGATTAATTGAATTTCATCTTTATTTCTTGAGGCAAATTATATATACCTTTGAAAACTTCCAAACGTCAATATTAACCAACTCAAACGTATGTTAATCTAAATGGGTAACCACTTTCCCAGAAAAGATTCAAAAATTGCTGAAGTTTGGTTCTTCGTGGGATGGGAAGATGATTATGCTCATGGAGCTCTCGGGAAAATGCCCACTGATAGAGATATTATTGTCTAGTTCGAGGGCTTCCTTTAAAATATTGACACCCCCGGCTTCCTTGAAGGCTTCTTAAGCTAGCTTATATGCACCTTGCCTCAGTATATGGATCTGCAGAGAGTATAGCCTACCTTCACAACCACTCTCAACAAGCCCCATAAACGTGCTCAGCTCTCAACAATCCACCATCGATCCTTCTTTGTCCCGAAAATGTATTCCTTGAGAGTTGACACACTCGTGAGTAGTGCAAAAATGGTGTTCCTTCTGGTCTTGATCCTTACAGGTCTTGCATCTTTCTCAGATGCAAGGACTTTGGGAGAGAAGCCGAAGGAGAGTACCAACGTAGCGTCCACACTTCCGAATCAAACTGGTCCAGTACCGCCATCCAAGCCTTCTTCCTGCACTTACACCCCCAGCCCGCCTGCCCCTGGCCACTGCCACAACCATAGATGAACTTCAATTTGCTGGGAGAGGAGGAAGAACGGAAATTATAGTTACTTCGATGTCAACTTTGGAAGAATATATTTTAGATTTGATTAGATGTTGAAGAACAAACATTTTTTTATTTCTAGATCTAATCAACTCTCTAAGATATATTCTTCGTGAAAATAACTTACGAGATATTTTGGGTTTCAATTCTTAATTCCGTATTTCTTCTTTTCAACAAATCTGCTTTGTTGTAACTTCAGATTGTAAATCAGTTATGCTACTTACACAATTTGGAATATAAATGAAATTCATGGTTTGTTTGTGTTCCTTGCCTGTGAACAAATAATAAAACAAGTTGTTCAATCTTATGTATTTTCTCTTTGGTAAATTAAAACTGCACTTCCCCTTTCTAGTTCCACATAGTAGCATCCAAGGATAAAAATATTGGGATATATCGGTAGTATATCACTGATATATCATGTATCAAAGAAAATGTATACGATATATGGGTAAGATACGTCGACCAACAGAAATATTGGATTTTATTAGGAAATATCGTCGATATTTTAATTTCCAATAAATTTGCAACATAATAAAAATATTCGGCCCTGGATGGAAAAAATTGTTGAAATTTGGATGATTTATCAACGATATATCGACAAAAACTCGATGAAATATCGGTGATGTCTAATGCCCAAACTTTTAATTTTTTTTTTTAACGGGCTAATGTTGAATCAACTCAACCAAACTATACATGATGACTTTAAAATTTTCTCTCATAGGTCAAAAGATAGATGGAATCCAATGACTTCATAGATGTAATTTTTAACTTTAATACAATGAGCTAAAGTCAGAATTAGACCCAACATGCCCATTTATTGTGGCTTATGTTTTAAAACAGATGACTTCTATCATTAAGCCAAACTTATTTTATGATATATTATGATGTATGATATATATATATGATTATTGTATGTATATTTTTATATATTTTTATATATTTTATAAATTAATTAAAATAAAATTATTATAAATAAGTTAATTTTAATTATTTTATAATCTAAAATATCTACTGATATTTATGTAAAATTCAAATTTCGATATATTCGTGATTATTGATTCCTTGGTAGCATATGATATCAGAATGATAAATTAAAGAAAAAGAACCATAAGAGTTCCAAAATTAAAATTTAATTATAACAATATATTTTTGTCTCCTTTGATATTTAAATTGCATACTAATAACATTTTCAAATATGTCATTGCAACCAAATATGGATATATATATATATATATATATATATATATATATATATATATATATATATATATATATAATTTAATGCGAGTAATGTCATTCTTTTTTGGGAAAAAAGAAGTTTGCACATTTGGGGTTATATTCCTTAAGTTATGTTTAGTTATTGAAAATTTTGAGGGAAAATACAAAGAAAAAGTAGTAGGAGAAAAAGTTAAAAAAAATAAAAAATAGATTAAAATTTAATAAATTATTTTTATTTGGTACTTCAAATATTAACTCATTGATATAAAGATTAAATAATTTTAAAATGAATAAGTTTCTAACTAGTTTTAATTATATTTGATTTTCTTTAATATTTTTCATAGGACAATTAAATGTGAAAAAATTATTTTCCTTAACATTTATATTTTCTTTTCTTATTATTTTCCAAAAATCAAACATAACCTAAAACTCATCTAGTAATTTTATTTAGTTAAAAAAAATTTATATTTAATAAACATTTTAGTTCTTACATAAATTTGTTACTTACTCTTGTATGCCAGGAGATGAATGCATAAAAATGAAAACTTATAGAAGTTGAAGGGTGCTTCAAAATAGGTTATAGGAGATTTTGAATGTCCCTCATGGGATACACACATAATTTGCTTAATTTAAGAAAATTTTATGAGATTAATGAGCTAAATCATAATTTTAAAGTAGGATATTTTGAACTTAAAAAAAAACAAATGAATATGGGAAAGGGGAAAATAAATCATGCATTTTTTCATTTTTAGGTAAGTAGTAATTAAAAAATCACAACAAGAAATTCCTTATTTTGCTATAATATTTTTTGGCATGAGTAGTTGTGGACCCCACATTTTGGCTCATGCGTTTCCCACTTGATGGTGGGCTCGATTTTTATTTTGAAAAAAATGATTTTTATTGATTAAGAAAATGACTTAGAGTCGCCACTTATTTTTGTTTTATTTTTAAAGGGTAAATAAAATAAGAAAGAAAAACCCTAAGTGTAACTTCATATTTTGGAAAATGTGGTCTGTGGAAAATCGGATCGGGTTTGGGGGTCAGGTTACTTATCGGGAATGTACGGTTAAGACCGTAGCACTCCTCTAAGTCCATAAAGTCGGGTCTCTACTAATGAGACGGAGCAATCATGGCAATGGATGAGTAAATAAAGGAATACCTAGGATGGAAACATGCACATATGAGAATCAAAACATGCAAAGAAAATGATTAGGATGCGAGTGGATGCGTATCTGGACCACGTACGATCAATGCGCTATCAAGAAATGAAGTTAGTGTACAATTTAAAGAATAACTTCAAGCATGTCATAGAGCAGAATAAAAATCAATCATGCATGACAACTAAATCAATCAATCAATCAATCAATTATAAAATCACCTATGTGGGGCCCCCACCAAAGCCCATTTATTTTTGCATGAATTAATTCCATAGATTCCATTATTCGGAATAATGGAAATAAATTCATATTTATTTTAAAATATTTTTAAAAATTCATGGAAGTTGTAAAAATTGCATGCCGAAGAAAATTGGCGGCAAAATTTTATTGGAAATGAGATTTTGAATGATTCTAAAAAAAAAAATCCTAAAGATGAAAATTAAAGATAAATAAATAAATCATTTGATAAAAATGGAATTTGGAAAATTAGAAAGAAAACTAGAATTCGGGGAATTATATAAAAAAATGGGAGTGTAGGGAATTATTTTAAAATTCTGAAATGAGGAAATAATGATAATGAAAAAAATGAGGAAAGACACGCAACCTAAAGTTGCATGCCCAAAATGGCCATGCAAGCCATGCAGCAGGGATGGAGCCATTCTGGAGGGGTGCTCATTATGTCATTTCTCTTTTCATACCTATTTCTGAAACTGCTGTTGTTTAGCCTTTTTCCTCTGAATTGTTTTCTGGCGAGACTCATAAAATGCAAAATCTTCCAAGACGCATGTTTTGATGGTGTGTTCCTTAAAGACTTGGAGCATCTGAAGCCCCTGCTCTAGCTTAACCCCTTGCTCTTTCAAACTTACATACCTTTGACCACACATAAAGTTTGGTATGGCTGTGTGGCACATCAGGAGCTTTCTCAAAGTGTTTTACTGCTTCACGAGAATTCTCAGGACCTCAGAGAATAATCGTGTTCTGCCCTAGTGGAGCCCTGTTATCTGACCATCATCTGATGATGCCGAGATGTCCACATCAGTATCCAAGAACTTCTCCACAAATCCTAGGAACCAATCTTGTGACTCCATTCGCAATATTTCAGCCAAGTCAATGGTTTCGCCAAGACCATTTCTTCTGATCTACTCTGTTGGAGGTGGGGACCTTGGTTTCGGGCTTGTAGTTGGCCATTCCCTGGTCTACGTGGAGTTCCTGGTGCAACAAGCATAGAGCCAACTAGAACAGCCGCTTTGTGCACACATGGGTCATTCCCAATGAGTGACGCACTTGGAAACATAGCAAGAACATGCTCAAGGGTTGAACGGTCACAACTTTGTGCCAACTCATGAGATAACTTCCTCAACCAAACCATTGAACACCTACCCCTAAGATCACTAGGTGAAAAACTCCCCTTCAAATCATTAATCTAATCCCTCACCATCTAGGCGTAATATGGCACTTCTATATCGAAGGCTATGATATAATTCTTCCTTAACACCAAGAAACTTCAAAGGAATACCAACAAATGAGTCTTTGGGCCTCTTCTTGTCTTGAAAACTGATGCTGCACTGCTCACGATACAAACATGAGCACATAGCTCATGGTAAAAGCAGAGACTGCAAGCCCATTAGTAGTAGAAATATCATTTCCACGAAGTGGGACCAAGTTGTTTGCGATTGATTGGAATTGCTTAGCTGCAGACAAGAGCGAGATACACTCCATGAGAAAAAATGAGAATGCCCAGGTGAGCGATGTCACTGATACTTGCTAGATTGATGACACCCAAATGATCCAATACAAACTGCAATGTGATTACACGATCAGCTTATATTTTTACAACATATGCCTGCTACCTCTCCCACTGCCACCAGGATAAATTGTCTGGATTGAATATCCTGTGAAAGAAAGAGATTATGGAAATCAACATATGCCTGCTACCTCTCCCACTGCCACCAGGATAAATTGTCTGGATTGAATATCCTGTGAAAGAAAGAGAATCTGGAAATCAACCTTCTGATTCTTTCCTCCTCTTGTTTTGTTTTCTGCCCAGCTTTGACTTTTCCATGGCATCCAAATTGGGCACTAGCTTCGGATCAGGTTTGCTGTTGGGCTTAGGACTGTCAGTCCGATCCAAATTGGATGATATATTCTCATAAGCAATGGTAGCATCCAGAGACCATATGCATCAAAATAGTATTCGTCCAGGTAGGCCATCCAAGCAGCTTTTCCACTGACCAAGGATAATTCTTTCAAATTAATCATGCCAGAACTTAAAATAGCGTCAAATAATTGCTTTGAAACAAATGGAGCTTCCTCAACTGGCCTGCCAGGCCTAACAAGTGGAGAACAAATTGGAGGCATGCAGACTTCTATAGCTATCGAGCCTTCATCAGGTGACTCATTCGGTGGTGTCATGACCTCCATCTTTGATATCCAAAGCAAAATCCGGATCAATCTCAGTGGCTGTATCGAACATATTCTTCAACAATAAGCACTCGATGGGGGTTCCAACAGGTTCAGAGGCTAGGGAAGTGACGACTTGTGTTGGAAGAGCTGGAACCGAAACAACAGCTTGGCCATTAATAGACAAGCTAATGGCTTGTTGATTTGGAGCTGACCCATTAAGCATGGGCATAAGATGGACAAGGAGTGATGATATCGCTGCAAAAATGCGAAAAGGAAACACAGCATCTTGGTTTTGCAGAGGCCACCAACTGTGAGTAGGTGCATCGGTAAGTTTTTCGCCGGCCATTAGAGGAGATGGAAAGTGAAGGAGCTTCAATGGTTGTTGGCGTTCCGATGATGGCGGAGGCGTTTCGCCGCCGGTGTCGTTCAAGGACAGCTTTGCTTGCTCTATTTCCTTCTCGAGTTCGTTTTCCTTCAATCTCAGCTCATCGTTTCCTCCAGCCATCTGCAACTCTCAAATAATCACTAGCCCAGAAAATCTCCAAACATAATACTCTCTTCCCTCTCTCCAGCCCAAAACTTCCTCTCCAGATATCAATCAGATACAGTAAATTGTTTTTTTCAAATGACGATGCTGCGTTCACGATTCTCTAACTTTATCACAAGACTTCAAGTCTATAATGTGCTGGAAATTCTCCATCTCAGGAAACCCATCGTCAAAACCATCTTCTCCTACTATATTGCTATTGCATATAGCATCTGAACCAGCACCAGAGGCAGTAACAGGAGAAAACGGGCAAAACAAAGTACAAATAATTGGAGCAAAATGGATACATCTAAGCCTCATGTCATGCATCAATCAATGGGCTTAGATGGAGGTGAGTGAAATCAAATAAATATCCCATGGAATTGAAAACAAAAGCAAAACAAGATTTCCATATGATGCACAATGAAACTAAAACCAGAGTTGTGTCACTCTCAAATCATTCCAAAGAAAATGAAAAAGATAGTAGCCAAATATGGATCATAAAACTAAGCATTGAATCAAGCAATTCATAGATAATATTCAAGAAAAGAGAAAGAGGTTATATTCCAACGGAGAATAACAAAGTATTCATGGCAGCCATACCTTTTCCAGCTGCCTGCAACTCGCTCTTTTCCAGTCTTGCTACCTTGCTTCCTCTCTCGAGCCAACAAATCTCCTTTCCAAATCTCAAAGACCTCCTCCCTTCCCAAGAAAGAATCATCTCCAGCAAAATGCTCTTCATCCCTCCAACCAAACTTCCCTCTGAAAAATCAGCAACCCCCCCCCCCCAAATCACCACCCTAGCTGCCAAACCCTGTAACAGAAACGCTGCTCTCACTCTCCCTGTAGAATCCCTCTCTCATACGCTCCTCCCAGCTTGCACTAACGGCCTCCAAGATTCCATAATAGGTGTCCCTTTTCCATTGCTTCTCAATTCCACTACCTGATTCTCTGACCACCAACCACGAGGCGACACGTGGCCCTATGGGATTGTGACACTTGGCAAAATAGGCTGCATGAAAGTGAGCCTCTAATGGGGGTCTACAGTAGTATTTTATGGCACAAAAAAAAAAAAGACAAGACTTTTGCAACTATTTTTTTTAACGGTAATGTAGACCCTCCATTTTGTTCATTTAGCACATATCTTTAAGTTCACTTCTAGTGTTCCACAGTAGCTCCTTAGTGGTCCATTGTTACTCATACTACTTACATTTTTTGAACCACCTCGGAGATTCTGGTTAAGGGATTTATCTAACTCCATTGTGATTCTTGGCAACCCTAACTTAGACTTAGGTTTTTTCCTTCCTTTTTAGGATAGCTTTTAGGTGCACTTTTAGGATTGCACACTTAGGCCCATCTAGGTTCACTTAGACCCATTTAGACACCTTAGACCCACTTGGCCTATTAGACATCTTTAGTAATCCTTGCATGATTCGCATAGTCACATGACTTGCATGGCCCGCATGGCTTTCATAGTTTGTATAGTTTGTGTGTGTTTGGTATCTATTTATTTATTCACTTAACCATTTTATTTTATTTTATTTATTTATATTATTTTACTTTATCTTTTTATATGTGGCAAGATCGTTAACTCTTTTACTTCATTTTATTCTCTTTATTTTCGTTTTTATTGTTTTACAAGAGAATTGGGGACTGCTGATTTCTCACTAAGGCACGTGCACTCAAAGAAGGTAAGCAAAATATTTTTGGAGGGAAAAGAGGATTAATATGGCTGCATACATATGGAAATAGGGGATCCTACATAGAGAATGAAATAAACATTCCAAAAGAAAAAAGACAAAAAAAAAATGAGAGGATTTTCCTCCAGTAGATTTAGGGTTCTTTTTGAAGGCTGATATATATCTACGTAAAAAAAAAAAAAAAAAAAAAAAAAAGCCAGGAGAGGCAAGATTTTTTTTTATTGTCTTCGTGGTGGAGAATGACAGGGGGTGATTGACTGTTTTCGAGGGATTTTAGAGAAAAATGATAGACAGAAGCCAAACGATTGCAGCCAAGACTGTCCAGGTACGCTTCTTGCTACTTTCGGTGTTCTTACCCATATTCGATTTGGCCGTTTCTGAATATTCTTTACATTGTTGATTGGAGTGGACGGAAAGTGCCACAAATTGTTGTGTTGAGGTTGGTTCCTGTCATTTCTTATGTTCTCATCTGCATTTTTGTTCTTCTTTATTCTCTTGCTAATTCCAAGACGCCATTAGTACTGGTATGGACATTACGATCACTTGTTTGCTTGCTGAATTTCATCGTTCGTGAATTTGTTTTTTTTAAAGTTTTATTCTTGGATGCTTTGATTTTCCCCCCTTTTAAGCAGTCGAATTCATTCTTGAGTCTAGTGTTTGGTGATTAAATATCTTTTTTCCATGCTTGGCTCACCTGTTCGAAGCCCGTTGATTCTAAACATAAAACATGGTTTTTTCTGGTTCTTTCTATTTCTATTTTTCTTTTATGCTCTGTTTTTTGGATACCTTTCTTTCTTTTTGATACTTGTCTATGAAGTTTTTTTTTTCTTTCTAAAAACTGTTGGAGCGTGGAATTCAAATTTGGAAGGACGAGATGGAAAGAAAACACAAAATTATGCAATAGTAAATATAGATCGGTTGGGTCTGATGAAGGCACTAGGTCACCTACAGTCGTTCTTTGCGATGAATGACACAGGATGAGGGAAAATGGTGAGAGACCAAAGAAGTGTCAAAAACTACTGGTTCATCATCAAGGATTACACCGAAGTCAGAAAAATCATATGAGATTTCTTCAGCTCCATAAATGCTTTAATTGCAAGTTGTGCCAAGATATATGAAGTTAGTGCATCGGCAACACCTAATGACGCTCCCCGAGTTTTCTGCATTGGAACTGCCGGCACAAAGCTAGAGGAGATCCGATTCTTGGCCGAGTCTATTTGATCCAATTTGAACAATATCTCCAACACTTATTCTACTACCAAGTTACAAGTGACAGTTGTTAATGTATTCTACCCACTAAAACGAGATTGACAGTGTGAGGAATTTTATATTTGTACCCAAAAAATATATATTCTCTTGCTATTTTGGGTCTATGGAACAAATATCTTGTCCATTGCCAAATAACAGAGGCAAATGAATCCCAAAAGGTCTAGGGTCTCCTATTTATAAGGGGTCATAATCCTAGGGATCCCAAAAGATAGGCTGTCAGGAAACACACCTCGAAATGACACACCGCCTGACAAAACGCCTCGGTGGAAGTAACCCCCCTTTAAACAACTGACACGTGTCTCACCCACACTAGGGAACTCCAATGGACATTTTCAGTCCATACACCTCTGCCCGAACATAGGTGCACACGATGTAGGGGGCATTGCGGGGACCTTCTCCCACATGTCTACCCACGTGTACCTCCACACGTATATTCACATGGAATCATCCTAGCTGGACCATGTGTCACCCTTTTCATCATAGTTCGGACAACCTTCTAGGCACTTGAAAATATCCTATTCTGACCATTTGTGCCACTAAGCATACCACACTTCCCTGACAACCCCAAATCATATTGGGTGTGTAAGGATTTGGTTGTCTAACATTGGAATGATTGATGAGACTCTTCCCATCCTCATGTCTACATCAACGGACTGTCACGTCCAGTCCCGTACCTTCAACAAGTTGAAGGGTTGACAAGTTGTATCATAACACGTCATCTAACATAACCCCCAGCCGTCTTGCAGTTGTGATGATTACCCTATCACTACTGCATAGTCATCAATCACTACAAGAGCCAGCTCAGCACTACTGTGTCCTCCACTTTTAGGTGCTATAAAAACCCTACTGAAATAGAATAAAGAAAGGGGGCAACACAGTGAGTTCTCTCACCTACTCTCTCTCTCTCTCTCTCTCTAAGGGTTTGTATTCATTCCAAAGTCTAACTTAGGCTTCGGAGGGTGTATTCGGACAACCCGTCCAACATCTTCGTTTAGGTAAGCAAAGAGCCCTGATTCTAGCATCTGAATAAGAACTTTTGCTGCCACTGCCAAAGAGAGGAATCCATCCTCAGTTGACATGGTATCAACAGAAACGATTCAAACTAGAGGTAAAGATTTGATTATGATTTCTTTTTCTTTTTTCATTTTTTTGTGCTTTGATTGGTTACCGAGAAAAATGGAGGAAGACAAAGAGAAATTTTGATCTTACATTTTATGTAGGTTTGGTTTTCTCAAAAATGAAAAAGCTCTAAAGTTGCGTTATTGTATTAGGTTTAGCTTTGTGGAAACTTTTTTACTTGAACCCAAATTTTGATTTATTTTTTTATTTTCATCAACCAGGAGGAATTTAAAGAGAAGACAAGGGTTGAAAAAGCCCTAAAGTAAAATTGGTTTTTTTTTTTCCAAAAAATAAGGTGGAGTTTTTTCAAGAAAATGTCGGTTTCCCACTCGAAGATCGAAGTTGGCCCTTGGTTCAATAAGAAGATCCTCTATCATCTTCTCCAAATGCTCCGCAAGTTACTCAAGATAATTTGAAGAAAAAATCCTCAAAATTCAAGTAATCAATCAATTGGATCAAATTACATTTGCAATTCGAGCTCATTTCTCTAATTCACCATAAATCTTGCCTCTAGATTCTTCTTTCTCCAAGAAAAATGAGATTTAGCCACTCATGCTCGAAGATTTGGTCTCATAAGGCATGTTTAGCTAGTGAAAAAATGAGAGAAAATGAAGGAAAATAGAGAATTCTATTAAGAGAGAAAATATAGAAAATTCTACAATAAAAAATGTCTCAAAAGTTCTTTAATGAGAAATTCAAGTTTCTATTTATAAGCCAAGGTCAAGTGGACACTTGGCATCATTTAAGAGATTTTCTGGAAGCTTCTCCATTCAACAATTTGGAATTAATCAGCAAATAACCATTTCGCATGAAGAAAACCAATTTTGCATGGTTGTGCAAAATCAATGGAGTAATAGCAGTTTCATTAGCTTCCTAGACCATTTCGCATGATTGTGCAAAATTTTCACATGTTCATGTGAAATCAACTTGTAAATTCTTCTTAGCTTGCAACACAAATTTCTTTTCTAGCCCATTTCTCACAATCATGCGAAATTTTTATATGATCATGTGAAATTGCATCATATGGTTTTTAAGTTTCTCTTTGTTACTTCCTTCATTTTCATATTTTGACTCCACTTTAACTACTTTCAGTTGACTCTAATTCCCAATCCAATTACATTCCATCTTCCTCAAAAGATTATTTGTCATTTTCAATTTCATTTTTTTCTTTTGTCACTCAATGCATCAATATTCACTTCGAAATAACTCTAAAACTTCACAAAAATCAGTAGTATCTCTTGTAAGGGCAATAATGTATTAATTGGGTATGTTAGGCATAATTACTACTCAAAAAGTATGAAATTCATGAGAATTATTATTTAAAATGTGTTATTTTTTAGTAGTAATCACAAGTCATCCCTCAAATTAGGAGGTAGTGCACTATAACTTTAGATAGACTGCCTATGTCTATGAACCAACTATGAACAACTCATCAACTTGCAATGAACCTATGATTTGAATCTTTCATGCAACTCTTAATACACTAAGTCATGTGTAATGCATGTGATACAGACCTAAATGCTCAAATAAACACTAATGTAATTAGGGATAAAATAGTGAAAACTAAAGACTTATTTATTACATCATGTCATGTTTTTAAGGGTTATGTCTCAATAGGTGACACAATAAAATAAAAAAAACAAGGAACCACCAAAAGGGTAAACACATTCAGATGAAGTATATTTTGTTTCGTGAGATAGTTCAAAAAGGTAATGCGACTATGGAGCAAATTCTTTTTGCAACACCCATTTTTCTTTTAAGGCGAGCGGGGGATTGTTAGGATATAACCATTCAAAACGGTGATATGATGTAACATTTAATTTCATAATATATTATATCAACTTTCTTTTCTATTCTATTTGCACTAATTGCTATATTTAAGAATTTAGGTCTAATCACTTGTATTGTATGTGACTTGAGTACATTAGGAGCTATATGAAAGATTCAAATCTTGGATTTATTACAAGTTGATAAGTTAGTTCATGGACTTGGGAAGTCCAATAGATTGGTTGGAAACCTTGTCTTGATAATTGGAATGAGTTTCTCATAGGGAGTGTTCTAGTGTATATGGTTATATATCAAACAAGATCTATGAAGACTCATAATTAAATGACTACTAGGTTGTCATGATTACTTCAAGCTACTATGTTACCAAGTTTTGAACCTAGATAGAACATTAAGCTAGTATTAAGGTCATTAGTCACTTTAACCTATAAGAGAAATACATAGTTCTGAAAGGCGCGACGCCACCGTCTGGCGCCTCGCCTGAAAGGAGGCGATGCCCTTTCACGAAGGCGCCGCTTAGGCGCACAAGGCGCTCGCCTCCGACGGTCTAACCAGGTACGCACTCTTTCTCCTTCTTCTTCTTCTTCCTCCTGCCGTCGAGATGCAGAGAGGCGGCCCAGACGGGAGCCCTAAATTTTTTTTTTATTTGCTGGGCCCAAAACAACGTCGTTTTGGAGCCTGTTCTTTTTTTAAAAAAAAAAAAAAAAACAGGCCAAAACGACGCCGTTTTGGCCTATTCCTCCCATCCAGCCCCTTTTTCTGGTCTTTCTCAACCCGAGACCACTCCCATTCTTTGCCCTAGCCTCTTCCGTGCTGGAAAAGTGAAGAAAAATAGGGAAAAAATAGGAGAAAAATAAAGGGGAAATAGTCACGTACCTTTCAGACCTCGGTATTTTTCTTTTTTCTTCACTTTTCTACATTTTTTCCATTCTTATCTCATAACTCTCATTGGTAATTTTTTTTTAAATATAAATATTATATTTTGAGTTTTTGACATGAAAATTTTACAAAATAAAAATAAATAAACAAAAAGCACTCATATGCATATTTGTTATTAATGTGATAATGTGATATGCATTTTTTTTCTTAATTTAATTATAATTATTTTATTGTAGAGTATAAATAATTTGTTTGCAAGATGGATAATGAGAGTGAAACTCAAGTGGACTCTAGTGCAAGTGGAATAAGAGATCCGGGGTGGAAATATGGTCGTTTGGTTAATGAAAAAGATTTAAACACCATCATATGCATTTTTTGTGATAAAGTAACCAAATGAGGCATATATAGACACAAACAACATCTTGTTGGTGGATATAGAAATGCTAAAAAGTGTAGAAAATGTCTGGAACATGTTAGAGAAGAAATGGAAGAGTATATGAGTTCCAAGAAAAATAAAAAAGAGCAAATGAATATGGGGAGCGAATATGTTAATGAAGATTTGTTTGGTTTGGAAGATGAAGATATTGGTGAGGAGATTAATAGTAGAACGAATGTCACCAACATTTCTAGTAGAGATAGTAACCGAGGAGGAAGTGGTGGTAGGACATTTTTTTCAAAAAAACCAAGACAAAAAGGTCCTATGGATCATTTTTTCACTCCTAATGCAGAGATGGTTGTTCAAAATCGAAGGAGTGGAAAGATGAATCAAACTACCATCAATGATGCCTTTAAAAAGGAAGCAAGAGAAAGAGCTTGTATGCTTGTCACAAGATGGATGTATGAGGCTGCTATTCCATTTAATGCAGTCACATATCCGAGTTTCCAACCAATGATTGAGGCTATTGGCCAATATGGTGTGGGTATGAAGGGACCAACTTTTCATGAGGTAAGAGTTACTAACCTTAAGAAAGAATTGGTTCTCACAAAAGATTTGATGAAAGATCATATGGTTGAATGGAGGAAAAATGGATGTTCAATTATGTTGGATGGATGGACCGATAGGAAAGAGAGAACTTTGGTGAACTTTTTGGTTAATTGTTCAAAGGGAACCATGTTTATGCAATCCATTGATGCTTCTTCAATGATTAAGACGGGAGAAAAGATGTTTGAGTTACTTGACAAATGGGTAGAGCAAGTTGGTGAGGAGAATGTTATTCAAGTTATAACAGATAATCACTCAAGTTATGTGATGGCAGGTAATAAATACTATTTCTTGAATTTGTATTTACTTTTAAAATTTGAATTATTTATCTTAAGAACTTATGTAAATTTATTATCTACAATATCATATAGGAAGGTTGTTAGAATTAAAGCGCCCACATTTGTATTGGACACCATGTGCTGCACATTGCCTTGACTTGATGTTGGAAGATATTGGAAAGCTACCAAACATGAAGAGGACATTCGAGAGGGCTATATCACTAAATGGGTATATTTATAATCGCTCAGGGCTACTCAACATGATGAGGCGGTTTACTGGACAAAGGGAATTGTTTAGGCCTACTAAGACTCGGTTTGCAATTGCTTTCATCACATTATCGCGATTGCATGAACAAAAAAACAATTTGAGGAAGATGTTTACAAGCTCAGATTGGTCAAATAATAAATGGGCAAAAGAGCAAAAGGGGAAAACTATAGCCAACATAGTTCTAATGCCTTCATTTTGGAACACTATTGTGTTTTGCTTAAAGGTTTCGGGTCCCCTAGTTCGTGTGCTTCGTTTGGTTGATGGTGAAAAAAAAGCTCCTATGGGATACATCTATGAGGCCATGAATAGAGCTAAGGATACAATTGTGAGAAGTTTTAATACAAATGAAGAGAAGTATAAAGAAATCTTCAACATCATTGATAAGAGGTGGGAGATTCAGCTTCATCGGCCTTTGCATGTAGTAGGGTACTTTTTGAACCCAGAATTCTTCTATGATAAGCCAGAAATAGAGCATGATGCCGAGATTATGAGTGATTTGTATAAATGCATCTTAATGCCGAGAAAAAGTTGTGGCCGAAGTGAGTTTGTTCACAAATGTCCAAGGACTATTCGAGAATGAGTTAGTTGTTAGGACAATAAAGACTAGAGCACCAGGTTAGTTATTTAGTTTTGTTTATTTAAATGATTAGATTGTATTTTTGCTAAAATAGGTGAATTGTTTCACTAAATTGTTAATATCTATACTACAGCTGAATGGTGGGCTGCATATGGAGCTTCAGCTCTAAATTTGCAAAAGTTTGCAATGAAAGTCCTCAACTTAACATGCAGTGCATCAGGTTGTGAACGGAATTGGAGCATCTTTGAAAATGTAAGTGACCAAATCCAAAATAATTACAAGTAATAGTCTAATAAAGTCTTGAATATAACTTAAAAGTTAAAACTTTAAAATATATTTATGAGCTTATGAATTTTTGTAGATTCATAGCAAGAGGAGAAATAGGTTAGATCATCAACACTTGAATGATTTGGTGTACATTAAGTATAATCGAGCCTTGAAGAGAAGATACAATGAACGTAACACCATTGACCCAATTTCCTTGAAAGATATAGATGATAGCAATGAATGATTGATAGGGAGAATGGAAGATGAGGATTCTCATGGAGGTGCACAAGATGATTTTGTATTTGATGATGATAATTTGACATGGGGTGATGTTGCTAGAGCTGCTGAAGCTGAGGAGGCCAGGTTTGATACTAGAGCTAGAGCTAGAGCAAGCTCAAGCATAATACCACCAACAAGGGGGATAGCTTCAAGTTCTAGAACTTTGCCTTCTCATTCACTAATAGATGAAGATGAAGATGGAGACATGGTTGATTCAGCAGATGAAGAAGATGGGGAAGGCTACAAATGTGGTGATGGAAATGATGATGATGATGATTTTGTTGATTTAGAGGAGGAGTGATGATTGCTTGTTGTGGACAAATTTGTGATTTAAGTGTTTTTAATGATGTTTTTGAATTGTGGACAAATTTCATGTTTTGGACCTTTAGGTTTGGAAACTTTGGATTTGGATATGTATTAGGCAATTAGCAATATGAATTTGGATTTGTTTTTATGCTTGGAGTTCTTTATTTTTATGTTTTTTGTTTATTAAATTGAAGTTTTGGATGATATTTGATGATTTATGTGTTTAGGACAAATAAATGATTGTTAAATTTGATTATATTATATAAAAATATATATGTAAATTAGGGTGCGCCTCACTTCACTAAAGCTCGCGTCTTAGATGCGCCTTGCGCCTCAGGCTCCAGGACTACTTTGCACCTTGGTGCGCCTTGAGCCTTTTAAAACTATGGAGAAATACTAGAGTGATTACACATTCCCTATCGATTAGGTAACTAATGATTTAGGCAAGTGATAACAAGTATATTCAATAAAGGTACCATAATATCTCATGAGTTTGATATAGTATGCCCCCCTTGAATAATCCTTAAGACTTATGATCATGAAATCTATGGTCATAACAACCCTTTTAGTGGAATTTGACATGTCATTTACGAACGAAGGGATAAAGATAAGTAACAACGAAGGGATCACCTACATAGGCTAAGAGATAGACTCTTTTTACCATGGGAGTAGGAGCAAGCTTAACTTGATCCATATAAGCTTTGTGGAGGATCTCAATGATGTATTTTTGTTGAGATAAAATAACACCTTAAAAAGTGAAAGTGAGTTCAAGCTTAAGGAAATAGGATGAGGTCCCAAGATTTTTCAAGGCAAATAAGGCTTGAAGCTGCATGATGAAGTGTTACACCTAAGTAGAAGAGCTCTCAGTGATGAGAATATCATCCATATAGATAAAGATGTAGAGAGAGTGGCTACCTTCAAACTTGAGGAAGAGAAAAATATCAACTTTGGAAAAGTGAAATCCAAGTTGATGAAAGAAACGGTGGATGCATTCAAACCAGGCCCTAAGGGCTTGCTGGAGTCTATACAAAGTGTGATGGAGTTTGCATACCCAACTAAGATGAGAAACGTCAATAAACTCAGGAGATTGGACCATATAGATGTCTTTCTTAAGAATGTCATTAAGGAAGGCATTGTTAAATTCAAGTTGTCGCATAAGACTTGTGAGAGATGACAAAGCTAGAACCACCCAAATTGTTGTAGGTTTGATGACAAGACTAAAAGTATCATGAAAATCAAAACCCAAAACCTAGTGAAATCCTTTAGCCACCAACCTCGCCTTATACTTATTCATCTAGCCATCTAAATTTTGTTTGACCTTGAGTACCCATTTATAACCTACAACTTGACAATTGGAGGGTAGTGGAACCAAAGACCAAGTGTTATTGGAGCAAAAGACCTAGAACTCCAACTCTATAGTGGCACGCCATTCAATGATGGATAGGGCTTCAGAAATTGAATGAGGGGATAGAGGAGATGAAGAGATACATGTGGATAACAATGTTTTTGGTTTGAAAATGTTACACTTGGAGTGGGTGAGCATGGGATGTGTGTTGTGAGAAATTGAAAAAAAAGATGTAGTGACAACATTTCTTCCCATCAAAACTATGGTGCCTTTATGATCAGTTTCTTAATACCATTATAAAAGTTGTACAAAATGAAAATGTGAGGAAAAAGAGATTTTTTGTGAAGACTCCATATCATTTGTTGTTCATTTTACAACACTATTGTCTTTTATATGCGGTTTTGTTAACTGAAATATATTCTATAATTGACTAAACAGATCCCTAGTTACATGACTTTGCTATTCCATGTGATCTTCCACTAAGGTTGCTAAAGTCATCTTCTTGACAATAACAAAGTAATTTATACCCTTTCAAGTTTTTCTTTTACCATCCTTATCTAGATCAATAATTAGGGATGGTGATTTGTTTGTCGATCACAATGCATATCAAACCAACATGTCTATTTTCATCCAATGTCACCTCTTGTTGAGATGTAGGAGATTTTACTATAATACATTAGTGGTCTGTCTTGTATTGGCAAAGACTCTTTATAATTACTATTAACTATAGTATAAGTATTTGTAAAGGCTATTTATAATTACTATTAACTATAAGTAAACTTATTGCAATTAAGTTAACGACTATATAGGTACGACATCTCTCATGCCTTATGAATGATGGTTGAGATTTCTAAATGGGTGAGATTTCTTACTGTTAATTGATCATACAATCTTATAATTGGGTTTGTTAAAGATGTTTTTTTATAATTGGGTCATTGATAATTGTTTTGGAAGGTTGATACAAATTCGATAAAGCTGAAGAAGCAAATGGCACCCTTCAATTGATTAAGCCAGTAAATTAAACAAGTTTAGGCAATTGGATTCATTAAGGGACGAATTGGGTTTGTTTTGCCATGCTATCATAGGAATAATATGGATTGAATTAAACTATCCTATGGTTGTAATCGAAACGAAACCATTGAGGAATATAAATCAATCTCCATTCATACCCTAATAAAATTCTAAAAATAAATAATTAACTTGCATATTTAACTTAAGCTTAATTGATGCTCCTTGAGGTATGATTGAAATTAATTTATAAAAATTTTAAAATAAAATTTCAGCTTATTATTTAAAAAAAATTAAAACTTAGCAAAAGGTTAAGTAATAATTTAAATGATTTTATAGAAATAATTTAAGACTTAAAAATAGCTTAATACATAAATTAAAAAGATTGCCTTTTTTAGTTTATAGAAAAATTTATTTGATGTTGAATAAATACCAACATTAAAGGTAAGAAAAAAATTAAGATAAAGATTCTATTTATACCAATTTTCTCAGTAATTCCAAAAGTTAACTTACTAACACGGTCTCAAACTTGATGTAAATCTACCTAAATACCATCATCACTACCATTAATATACATGACCATCGTCTATAAAATTTATTTTTCAAAAATAATTTAAATAGAAAAACTTTAGTTAGTGTGTTAACTAAAAATATAAATTTTATATAGGGAATATTACATCAAACCACATAGTAAAATTAGTCTCTCATTTTAATTTTATCCCATCAGTAGACTTTATCACTCATACATCAATTTTGTTCCATGAACCGTTCCATCCTTTTATCCTACATCTCAGCGCACCCAATCACACCTCCAATCCACCCACAGCCACACCCACAGCAGCCAGCGGTTCCACCGCAAGTGGTTCTTCGCATAAGCTTCCCATATTCATCACGAGAAACACACAACCAATTAATAAATTCTGATTAATTTAAAAGATAAAAAATAAAAAAATAAAAACGATATAATCCAAGAAAATCCACCACAGGGGTGTTTTTGGGCTCCCGAGCGCTAGCTCTCAGATCTGAAGTTCTAACCCAAGAATCCCAGGTACTTTTTGTTTCAATCTCTTCATTTCTTGTTATAGTTGGTCTATAAATTTTCAAATTTCTAATTTTGTGAGAAAGGAGGAAGAAACCAAATATGGGTGAAAAATTTTGGTTGAATGAAGAGGAAAAGGCTATGGTGGAGTCAGTATTGGGTGCAGAAGGGTGGGAGTTTTTGATCTCGTGCGCTTCTGATAAAACCCATTTGTCAGAATCGGGTGTCGCATCCAGTGATGGTGGTGTCCAGAAGGGGCTTCGTCAGCTTGTTGAAGGGTCTAATTGGAGTTACGCCATATTCTGGCGTGTTTCGAGGGTGAAGGATGTGTTGATTTGGGGTGATGGATATTGTAGAGAGGCAAAAGGGGAGGTTGGTGCTGGTGGTTTGGAGGAAGTGGGGAAGAAGAAGGAGGTGCTGAAGAAGCTTCATGAGTATTTTGGGGTTGGGGAGGAGGATAAATACTGGGCTAAATTGGATTTGTTGTCAAACATCGAGATGTTTTATCTTACTTCGATGTTTTATTCGTTTTCGGGTGATTTGCAGTATGGCCCTGCTCTGGTGCTTAAGTCTGGGAGATGGGTTTGGGTTGTTGATGCAGTTGGTTGTTCAGATCAGTATCGGGCAAGGTCGGTTTTGGCAAGATTGGCAGGGTTTCAGACAGTTGTGTTTGTGCCAGTGAAGGATGGGGTGATTGAGGTTGCTTCTTTGATGTTGGTTAAGGAGGATGAGAATGTTGTGAAGATGATTAAGGGTGTATTTGGGGGGATGAATTTTGGGCAGGCAAAGGTGTATCCAAAAATATTTGGGCATGAACTTAGTCTTGGTAGTGGGGCAAAGTCACGGTCAATGAGTATTAATTTTGCCCCCAAGTTGGAAGGGGATTCGGGGTTTGGTGCAGAATCATATGATGTCCAAGGCTTGGGTTCAAATCAAGTTTATGGGAATTCCTCTAATGGGTGTATGAATGAGGATAATGAGGGGAAAATATTCCCTCAGCTCAATCAAATATTTAATGCTCAAGTATTGGTTTCTGGTTTTGAGCAGCCTAAGGATGACTTGTTGCCTAGGGTTGATGAACGAAAACCTAGGAAGAGAGGAAGGAAGCCAGCTAATGGGAGAGAAGAGCCATTGAATCACGTGGAAGCTGAGAGGCAGAGGAGGGAGAAGCTTAACCAAAGGTTCTATGCATTAAGAGCTGTTGTTCCTAATATATCCAAGATGGATAAGGCCTCGTTGCTTGGTGATGCCATTTCATACATTACTGATCTCCAGATGAAGATTCGGATGTTGGAAGCTGAGAAGGAGATTGTAAACGATAAGCAAAACCAATCACCTGTGCCACAGATCGACTTTCAGGATAGGCAGGAGGACACAGTTGTAACAGTTAGCTGTCCCTTGGATGCTCATCCTGTTTCTAGAGTCATAAAGACGCTTAAGGAACACCAAGTTGTAGCTCAAGAGGCTGAAGTTTCCACTATGGAAAATGATAAGGTCCTTCACACGTTCTCCATTCGGACTCAAACTGGTGCTGCCGAGTGCTTGAAGGAGAAGCTGGTAGCTGCCCTTTCAAAATGATTTGTCTGTAGATTTTGCGTTTGTAAGATGAATTCTAATGAATGATATACATCATCCTGCTGAAAATCGGGATGTCTTGTTATTGACTAACTAATGTGTGTCTTCCTTTGTTGTTAATTGTTTCTTATCTGGCTCAGATTGATTGCTTCCTTTCAAAGTGATCTGACTGTAAAGTTGTGTTTGTAAGATGATATCAATGCATGCTATGCATTTCCCTGTAGAAAAACATGGAAACACATCGTTGCTGGCGAATTGGTGTTTGGTATTTGATATTTAATGAGTTCTATATGACTTCAGACTGCTCATTCAAACTTCTTCAGCCAATTTTGTGATATTAAAAAACAGAGTATGTTCTGTGATATCTATGCATTGTTCAACACTATAAAGTTCATGTAGCTGATTAAGGACTGTAGAGGCGGCAAGATTACTAGGGAAAACCTATACCGGTAATTTCTTCTTGACCTGAAGCATCTTGATTAAACTAAGGATAGTTTGCATTTCCTCTTGATTGACCATTCCATTTATTGCCTTCCTACTCAAGTCTACATTTGGATACCTACATTTGGCTTCCTAGTCGGGTTTTGAGGGTTTAGGGTTTGGTTCTTACACAATAATACACAAGAAATGGAAACTTTGCTTATTTGCTTTCAAGAAATTGAAAATTCACTAGGACTAAATTTTCTGCATCATTATTGTTTCTTTTTTAATTTATTTTCAATTGCCAAGAAAACCAAAATGAAACAAAAGAAGGGAAAATCATCGCAGCATCAAGAATCATGATAAGATTCCCAAGAGATTGAAAAAAAAAATTCACTAAATCTTGTGCAAAAATTGCTATGCTGGTATTGCCTTCATTTTGCCTCAAGTTTAGATTTTCCTTCTCTTTTTTTTTTTTTTTTTGTGTCGCCGTGTCTGATTTCTTGTTCTATTAGGAGTGATAACAAGTGATTTATACTTTTGGGAAACCGAATATCGGTGATAGTAGATATCTTTGGGGTTTATGACTTATGCTTGGTTTATTACAAAACATAAACATGAGAGAGAACAAGAGTATACTTATTGCCTTTTCAAATTCTTAAAGTGAGTTTATGTTTAGCTTCACCCATTTATGATTTTTTTTTATTATAAGAGACGAGAAACCGAGAGTTTGATTGCTAGAAGAGTGGTAGACCACACAAACTTTTATCTCAACCTCAGATGGTAGCCCCACTTAATGCAGATGATGCAATTTACTAAGGTATACTCCTACTTCTCTACTCTTCTTAATTCATCTTCTCTGCAGAGTGAATATATTTTCTTTGTTTTTGAATGCTTATGAAACTTACCTTTTTGAACAAGTAACACAATCATTTTTCATGTAATAGTTCATTGAACTATTGAGTAACCTAAGTACTGTTTCAGAAGTCTAGGAATTCTTTTTGTTTGGTAGGTCATGGGATCTTGTTGTCTTTAATGATATTGTGTTGAACCCAAGGGTGGGTTTGTAGTTCTTAAAATTGGTAATAGCTTCATAGTATGGAAACGAGATTTTTTTCATGATGCGACCTGGAACTGGAATCTTGTAATACTGTTTCCGAACTTTGTAGTAATTATATGTTATATATTTTAGAAATATTTTTATAAAGGAGTAAAGAAAAATTACAATCTTTTCTCGACTTTAAATGATATTCATTCTGAAATTCTTTCTTTTCATCATAGTAATTTTTTTTTTTTTGTTTTATGAACTTGTTGGTGTTACGAATTTGTTGCAAGTTTCCTCAAAATCTGGCAGTAGGAAATTTGCAAACTAGGTGTCATAATCAAATAATACTCATTTAAAAAAATTAAGGTTCCACGAGGGCATAAATTGTTTGACTTCAACAGGATGCCCATAAAATATGTAGATGCCTCGCCTCTTTGAGATGACTTTTCCTGTTCCAAGCCAATTTACTTGGCATACTGCAACAAGTAATGGAAATTGGTCCCGCATCTCACTAATCAATCTTTTCATGAATACTTCCCTTAATAAATACTTTTAAATAATTGAATGCAAAAAATAAATAATAAATAAAAACCATTTAAATTTTAAATTCTTTCATATATAGAAACATTTTTATAATTTTAAATTCAATATTAACATTTTTATTTTATGGAAGCCTTTATGATTTCTCGTAATAAATTTGAATGACCAGAATTACTTTTAAAATGAAGTAAAAGATGGTGTGATTGATTCTTTTATGTCATTGTTGTAAGTATGTTATGCTTATAAAACTATTTTGGCACTTGATTTATAACCCGTGTGGTAGTAATTTTAGAAAGCGCTTTTAATATTTTTAATACTTGAAAGTTTTTATCATTTAAGTGTTAGAAAAGTTAAAAATGCTTTCTAAAATCACTCTCAAATGCACTCTTATTATAAGTAATTTTGTTTTGGTATCTTGAATTAGATTGAACTAGATGGCACGAGAGTCACACATAATATTTTGTTGGTTATTATCTCAATTTGTGTTACTATTATGTTAAAAGTACATTTTTATCGTTCCATTTCTTTTGAAAAAGATTCATATCAAATTATTTTATGTTTTATTGTATTTTGCCAGTTAACTAATTCATACCAAAGAAAAAGTACACATAATGTTCTTGTTGTTGAATATATAGTGGTGGATTTCACCAATTGTGGTAAATAGATTCCAGACCTATTATCTGTAATTCTTTACAAGGTTTTTAACAAATAAGAAAGTCACATGATGAGATTATACTTACCTTCACTTCGGTTGCAAGGATAGTTGTATTGGTTTATAGGAGGTATTACATCTTTTATATGAGATTCCATTATTACTTTGCTAAGAAATGAGAATAGTTAGCTCTCACTCAAAAAAAGAACCTAGCACTAATTAAACATTTGGACTTTAAAGCCTAGGTTATTTTAATCTAAATAGGATCCAAAGACTGGTTAGCTCTAGACATTATGATTCCAGAGGTTCGTCAATTTATGAATCCTGTATAGATGGTAAAAATGACTAATAAATCTTTTATTACCAAATGACATAGAACCAATGAATGTTTGGAATTAGTGCATACTTATGTGTGTGAAATTTTTGGAGTTCATACATAGAGAGGGTATGGGTACTTTATTTATTTATTTTTTTTTTGTGAATATCGAATGTGATTGTTCAAATCCTTTAATATAATGGGGTATAGTGTTGACATCTTAGATCTAAGCAATAGAAGCAATATCAAAATTTTTAAAATTAATCTTTTTGTGTTAAAGTACTTACCTTTAGGTTTGGATGATTTAAAACATTGAATCCAAGTGTTAAAAAATTGATAGACGACAAAAAATTGATGGAAACCCTAACCCTATGGGGTATTTATAGGGTTCCTAACTAGGCTTAAGTGACTTAATATATTTACCAAATGGGTTATCTGATTTTACCTTAAGTTCATTAAATTTATCCGAGGCATCAAATTTTTTATGTACTAGGTACACATATCTAAACTTAGAGTATACTCAAACAATAATTTTGGTTATTTCGAATGATAGAGTTTAGGAATCTTGATTGCAGAGAAGTTTAATACAGATGTGGTAATATTCCCTAAAAACATTATAATGAAATATGATGTGAAAAAAAAATCGATTTGCTATAGGAACTAAGATGGATACTACACAATAATTTTGGTTCCTTCGAATGATAGAGTTCTAAAATCTTGAAGGCAGAGAACTTTAATAAAGATGTGGTCATATTCCTTAAAATCATCATAATGAAATTTGGTGTCAAAAGTGATCATTAAAATTCTTGAATATACTTTAGTATCGTCTTGCTCAAATATAGTAGCAAACTAGTTTTTTTTTGCACCAAAATTCGTTATGATGAGCTTAAGGAATATATCCACATCTGTTGTAACTTTATTCCCTGTGAAGGTTTTGAAAACCTTATAATTCGTTATGATTTTATTTTGCACAAAATTTTGTTATGATGTTGTACGCACAAATTTTGTAAAATTTTGGTCCTGCAAAAATTAGCAAAATAAAATAGGAAAAATAATGTGAACAAATGATTTATTAAATTTAAGAATATCGCGGGTACAATCTCAAAAAATAAAATAAAATTCTTTCCAACAAAGAATATTTTCCCTCTGATTCTTTTGCCTTGATCACACTTTGGAAGACGACAATGACGTTTTCTTGATTTCGAAGGTCAATCGATGGCCACAAGTGGCTTATTCCCGAATGACCTTGTTGAATGACAAAGAACGAGTATATTAATTCTTTTGCCGCTTATTAAACTTGCAGGGAGATTTGATGAAGCTCTTTCTTTTATTGTGAAGCTCTTTTTCTCGTACAAAGTTACCTTTGAATTTTCTCCTTAGGATTTTCCTTTCTAGAGTTTTTCTTTGATTTCTGAATTTTCTCTCTCCTCTTTCTTGATGGAAGACACCTCTATTTATAGGTGAAGATAGGTAATTTGAATTTCAAATTCCCCAATTTTAGTTGCTTAATTCAAGGGATTTAGTTTCTTAATTTTAGCAAATTTTCTTCTCCGGGAGGTTTTACCAACAAGATAATAATAATAATAATAATAATTTTCTTATTATTATCCTTTTTATAATTGGAAATAAGAGAGACTTATCCATAAGATGATTTTTTTTTAGAAGACCAAATTAGTGGTAATTTAATCCACTAATTTTTTTATGTCTACAAATGCCCCCACTTCAAAACGCATCACATACATGCATTGTCATGTGGATGGGGTGAGTCTTGAAGTAATAATTTTTTTTTATACGCTTTAAATTTTTCCAAGACTAAAAAAAAGATTTAATCTTGCGAGCATATGTCCTAACTTTTGCCTAAGTCGCCTTTTCAAGTTTTCAACTTAGCGAACTTTTTTTTTTATATTTTATGCGTCGTACGCAATTTATGCTCATGCGGGCCAAGAGCATCACTTGTCTTGAGTTTGATCGAAGGATGATAAACTCACGTCCTTGGAACAAAGTTTAATTGAAGGTCAAGATGACTTATTCTCAACCAAACTTGTGAAGACCTTTCTTAAGCATTTTGGAGAACAAAGAAGTCATTTGTCTTGATTTTCTTCAGTCTTAAAAGTGGATGAATGACACTTTTGTATTGTGTTTGATATTCTTCCACGAGTTTGTTGAAGAATGTGTCAAGCTTGGACTTGATTTTAATCCAAGGGTGGTAACCACATGTTTTTGGAGCAAAATTTAAATGATGGTCAATGATGACTTGATCTTAAGTAAACTTATCAACAATTTCCTCAAGTGTTTTGAAAAACCCAACCTTTGTCTTCTTTAACTTTGAAGGTGGATGAATGACACTTTTGTTTGTGTTTGATATTCTTCCACGAGCTCGTTGAAGAATGTTTGGAGTTTGATTTTGACTTTTGAAGCTTCATTTGGATTTAGCCTCTAGGTTGCATCACCATTTGAGAACGTGTCATGCTAAAAGAAAATAACACTTGTATGTAGAGAAGTTGGAGATTTTAGTTTGGAATCTTCGAATTTGACTTCTTTAATACAAAGAGTCTGTTTCTTGGTTTAAGAAGTTTGCCAATATATATATATATATATATATATATATATATATTTTACTACAATTTAAGCTCTTGTAGGATAGGAGTAATATGTAGTTTAGGCTCATGCTTTAATGAGCATCACTAGAATGCCGAGGTTTGAAAACAATTGTGGTAAACTTTGATGTCATGCTTTTTTCATCGCTGCTGGTGTAGGTGATGTTTGCACAATCGTGGTCTTTGTCCTCAAATCGTTTTGCCCCCTTTATTTTTGTGGCATAGAGTGATGGATTCTTAAGTACCTCATCATCTTCCTTGGTTTTGCTTGGCTTTGCACCGAAAGCGTTTTCTTCATCTTTACCTGACTCATCTTCTTCTGAAATCTCATGACAAGATACCATATGAGTTGATGTCACTATCCCTCTATTGAAGAACTCCAGAGGGAAGTGTTCTCCTAAGGTGATAGGGGTGATGAGCTTTTGTGCCAAGAGGTCATCAACCTGTACAATCGTTTGTTTTCTTTTAGGTTTCTTTTCTTCTTTCTTCTTCGCATATCGATGAATATTTTGCTTACGTTGTTCCTTCCTAGGAAGATTTGGGTAGGGATGAGATTCTTGCTTCTTGTGAGGTTTTTTTCGTGTCACCAATGTCCAACCTTCTTCGTTATACGACATTGATTTATTCTCAAAATGGAAGTGACGAATGGTGTCTTGACATGACACTTGTGTTTGCTTTGGTTTTGGTGACTCACATTGGATAGTATCGACGCATGCCCCCAGTGTCTTAGGTGGAACATGTAACAAAACAGGATCAAGGGACCCAAATGTGATTGTAGCATGATTTGACTCTACTACTTCATCCAGATCCAGATGAATTCTTCCTTGTTTTGCAAGTTTCATTATAAGATCTTTTAAGATGAAACGTTTCTCCACCGGGTGACTGATGATTTGATGGTAATGATAATAGTTCGAATCATTAACACGACCCATTTCTTCTGGACGCTTGCACTCAGGTAGCTCAATAACATTTTTCTGGAGTAGGTCTTCCAACATGCTAGGCACATCAGAGTCAGGAAAAGGATACTTCTTCTCCTCTAATTCCTTCAAACTTAACTGACACTTCTCATTTTCCTTGGTTAGTCTAGCCTCTTTTATTTCCTATTTTTTATCTCGCATTGAGATTTTGATAGGAGTTGCATTTACTGTCATTGACTCTTGGATGGGTTTTATTGAATTCTTATCACTTGCTTTCCCATTGTGTCTTTCTCTTTACTAGTAAATGATAAGGTCATTTTTAGCATCATGGTTGGCTATGTTGAGTTCCATGTCATGTGTTCGCGTAGCTAACTCTTCAAAGGTACGGGGTCGTATCCCTTGGAGAATGTATAGGAGACCCCAATGCATTCCTTGTATGCACATCTCCACGACTGATACCTCATATAATCTATCTTTGCAGTCGAGGCTTAAGGAACGCCAACGATTGATATAATCTACAACCGGTTCATCTTTCCATTGTTTAGTGTTAGTAAGTTCCATCATACTTACAGTTCATCGGGTGCTATAGAAACAGTTGAGGAATTCACGTTCCATTTAGTCCCAACTATCGATACACTCTAGTGCAAGGTCTATGTACCAATCGAAAGCATTCCCTTGAAGAGAAAGGACGAATTGTTTAACTAATAAGTCACCATCTGTACCTGCATTGTTACAAGTTTCAACAAAATGGACATGTTGTTTTGGATTGCCTTTTCCATCAAATAATTGAAAATTTGGAGGTTGATAACCCATAGGCATATGTAGATTATCAATCCTCTTAGTGTAAGGTTTAGAGTACATGAACATACTCTGTGAGGATCCACCGTACTGCGCCCTAATGATGTTAGTTCTCATGTCCTGAAGTTGTTGGATAGATAATGATGCCACTGAGGCAGATTCCATCATTTGTCTTTTACCTTACATTGTCCTATACGTATGTGGTGCATCATCGAGAGGAGATGCAACATTCGAAGGGTGGTTAAGTCCGTGACTTGACTCACCCATATTTTGTACTTGTGCCTCAACCTTGTTTATGAGGGAGGTTATCTGCATATCCTTCTCATCGATCATTTTGGTGAGTTTGGCGATGGCACGGGCCATCTCTACCAATTGCTCCTCTACAGACGTAGTGCCCGTTGCCATTACCGGCATGGTCAACGAGAAGGGAGAAGTAATAGAGTTGGAATGATTGGAGTAGTTTTCCTCCTTTGACATTCCAATTAGCGACTCGGAGCGTGAGTCGGTGCTAGAGTTAGCATCGGTAATAGAGCAAGGAGATTTATCCCCAAAGTCCTGTAGTGTTGAAGGGAGTTTTCCCCTACTACGAGGACTATGACCTTTTGCCCCTAGAGAAACCAAGGTGATGAGTGGTTGGTGCTCATCGCGTGTTCTTACCTGTTTTAGCAAACAAGCAGACTCACTTGTTTGTTTTGTTGAGATTGAAGATGTTGATCTTGCTTTGCTACGAGTCATGGGGACCGTAGCGGTGTCATGTGTCGATTGTGCAATGACGATCATGTCATTGCCTTTGTTGACATGCACAACTTGAGTTCTTTTGGGTGCCATCGACGTAGTAGAGATCAATTTTCTAACAAAAGATATGAGAGGTAGAGAGGTCCCACCAGGCGTGCTAGAAATTTGTACGCACAAATTTCGTAAAATTTTGGTCCTACGAAAATTAGCAAAATAAAATAGGAAAAATAATGCGAACAAATGATTTATTAAATTTAAGAATATCGCAGGTACAATCTCAAAAAATAAAATAAAATTCTTTCCAACAAAGAATATTTTCCCTCTGATTCTTTTACCTTGATCACACTTTGGAAGATGACGATAACGTTTTCTTGATTTCGAAGGTCAATTGATGGCCACAAGTGGCTTATTCTCGAATGACCTTGTTGAATGACAAAAAACGAGTGTATTAGTTCTTTTGCCGCTTATCGAACTTGTAGGGAGATTTGATGAAACTCTTTCTTTTATTGTGAAGCTCCTTTTCCCGTACGAAGTTACCTTTGAATTTTCTCCTTAGGATTTTCCTTTCTGGAGTTTTTCTCTGATTTCTGACACCTCTGTTTATAGGTGAAGATAGGTAATTTGAATTTCAAATTCCTCAATTTTAGTTACTTAATTAAAGGGATTTAGTTCCTTAATTTTAACAAATTTTCTTCTCCAGGAAGTTTTACCAACAAGATAATAATAATAATAATAATAATAATTTTCTTATTATTATTATTATTATCCTTTTTATAGTTGGAAATGAGAAAGACTTATCCAAATTAGTGGTAATTTAATACACTAACTTTTTTATGTCTACAGATGTGTTTAAGGGATCTGACCACATCAGCACAGAATTTTACCGCCATCTAGATTTGGGAAGCCTATCAGTTGTAGGAATCAAAATTATTGATTTGTTATATCAAAATTGATCCATAAAATTCTTTAATATAGTCTTGCTCAGTTGTGGTAGCAAACTAGTTTTTTTCGCACAAAAATTCATTATGATAATTTTCAGGAATATAACCACATTTGGATAAATTTCTTCCCCATCAATATTATTAAACCCTATAATTCGATAAAACCAAAATTATTATTTGAGTATATCAAAAGTGACGGTGAAAATCCTTTAATATATTATGCTATTGTTATACTTGGTTTCGATAACAAACTTAACTTATTTTTTCGCATGAAATTTTGTTATGATGTTTTTAAGGAATATGACTATATCAATATAGAATTTCTCCACCATCTAGATTTGTGAAGCTTATCATTCGTAGGAATCAATATTATTATTTGGTTATATCAAAATTCATCATTAAAATTCTTTAATATATTGTAGTATTGTCTTGCTCAGTTATGGTAGCAAACTAGTTTTTTCCACACCAAAATTCATTATGATATTTTTCAGGAATATGATCACATTTGTAATAAATTTATTCCCCATCAAAATTATTAAACCTTATAAATCGATAAAACCAAAATTATTGTTTGAATACATCAAAAATGACAGTTAAAATCCTTTAATATATTATGTTATTGTTTTACTCGGTTTCGATAACAAATTTAATTTTTTTCACACAAAATTTTGTTATGATGTGTTTATGGAATATGACCACATAAGTACAAAGTTTCACCGCCATCCATACTTGGGAAGCTTATCAGTTGTTGGAACCAATATTACTATTTGGTTACATAAATAGTGATCATTAAAATTCTTTAATATATTATAGTATAATCTTGCTTAGTTGCGGTGGCAAACTAGTTTTATTTTTGCACTAAAATTCGTTAAAATTCTTGAATATATTGTAGTATAGTCTTGCTCAGGTGTAGTAACAAATTTTTTTTTTTGCACCAAAATTTGTTATGATATTTTCCGGGAATATAGACACATTTGTATTAAATTTCTTCACCATCAAGATTATTAAACTCTATATTTTGATAAAACCAAAATTATTGTTGAGTACATCAGTGAAAATCCTTTAATATATTATGCTATTGTGATCCTTAGTTCTGGTAGTAAACTTATTTTTTCGCACGAAATTTTGCCAAGATGTGTTTAAAGAATATGACCACATCGATTTAGAATTTCTCCGATATCTAGATTTAGGAACCCTACATTCGTTGGAATCAAAATTATTGTTTGGTTATACCAAAATTGATCATTAAAATTCTTTAGAAGGCTGTAGTATAGTCTTGCTCAGTTGTGGTAGCAATCTAGTTTTTTTCACACCAAAATTTGTTATGATAATTTTCAGGACTATGGCCACATCCGTATTAAATTTCTTCCCTATCAAGATCATTAAACCATATTTAAAAAACGCAAATTTTTTATTAAAAAAAATATTTATAATTTTTTTGTTTTTTTTTTTTAAATTATTCATATCTAATTTATCATTTGTTTTAAATTTATATCACCCATTTATTTTATATCATCCTTTTAATTTTAACTACTTTTCATATTTATCTCATTAATCCTTTCTAAAAAATAAAAAAATTATTACTTCAATTTTAATTTTTTTATATTCATTCTTTTAATTTTATTTAATTTTAAATGTTTTTATTTTAAAATATTAAAAATATAATTTTATTCAAAAATTACTAAAATATAAAAGAAATTAATGAAGTTCTAATATTTTATAAATTAAAATTAATTTGATAAGATAAATTATTAATATAATTTTTAATGATTTTTATTATTTAAATAAATAAATGTTAATAGAAAAACTTGTGAGGACAAATTTGTAATAAAATTTTAGAAATTAAATCTCAAATAAAATATTTTATATAAATCGATTTAATTTTTTATTTAAAATTTAATAAAACGTGTTTCAATAAAAGTAGGTTTTAATTTTTAAAATAAATGAATACAAATATATTAAATGAATTTAAACTATTTAAAAAAAAAAATTGGTAAATATTATCTTTAATTATATTTGTCAATTACACTACAAAATAACTTTAGCATGTATACTCTTGCTTATTTTATCCTTTTTTTTTATATTTTTTTTAAGCATTTCCATGAATTTTGAATAATTTTCACCCACCAATATTTTTGTCTATCCACCGATATTTTACGGATATTTCAAACCTTAATGGTAAGTTTTGCAGAAAATAAAGTAAGAGAGCAAAAGGTACACAAGATAAATATGCAAAAGCAGTAGCAATAACTAACAAGTACACGAGTGAATATAAAAACTACAAAACTCCTTACCTCTCCCTGAGTAACTAATTTTTCTTCTGAAAAAAATTACAAAGTCTGATGAAGCTGCTTTGAGTGAAGCTTTAATTCCTTTGCCAAATCTTCTTCTCTAACCCATTGTCGTCTAGGATAGAAGAAAACAAAAATCATAACAGACCATAACCTGTAAAAGAGCCAATTCTGCCACTCAAGCATGATGCACAAGGCCAAGCAAGTGGAAAAAACATCATATTTTTTTTTTTTTATATCCAAACAAAAGAACATATTAGAAGTGCCAAAAGAACTAATGCACGAGAGTACACAGGATGTATAGAACAGGTGCTAAGGGGCAGAAAAACAAAAAAGAGTGAGGGAAAACAAAAAACCACTTCCTTCCTCGAGAGAAACCCAACCAATCAACAAAATTAATTAAAGGCATAATGAAAAAAGCATCATATTGGATCACATGGTATTTGGATTCTGAAAATTCTTGTCATATCACATCCTAACTAGTAATCATCTGACATACTGATTTACAACCAGGATATTACATATTCGACTCACTCGATTGGCAAGGGGTTTGGGTAGGCATAATGGAGGTTTCAGGTTTGATTCCATGTAACAGTAAACAAAGAAATAAATAAAATTTACCCATCAAAGAAAGGGGGGTCTTCAATAATATTTTGATCAGGATGGCTATGAGAAACAAAGATGTGATTCATAATTCGTTATGTAGCTCACGTTAGCAACAAACACAGGTCATCATTATTTAATTCACCACAAAACTGTCCAGCTCATTCCTCATTTATTTTGTAAAGCATTTGTATATTACTGTATTATTGCAGGGTTTGATAAGGAGATCTTTACCACATTTAAACTTTTTTTATTATTACTTTCTGCTTGCAGCTTCCAAACTCTAAACCATATGTCAAACCTCCATCCTTTTATTAGTGGGATAACAGATCCCAATTGAATTAAACATAGAACTTGTTATCCGAATCCCATACCTACCCTGGTAGCGAACCAAACATAGAACAGAATATTATATTCCATTCTGGCTGTCCCACTAACAAAATGAAGAAATCAAAGTAGTATAATAGTAAAACCTTGTGAGAGCATTAAGCACAACTACAGCAATGCCCCGGTTATCGCTCCTCCCAGTATTAGGTTGGTTGTCTCCCTTGGTTGTTATATCGTCATAAAATGCCCTAGTTGCAAGCTTCACCAACCTATGAAAAATCCATCAAAAGGCAAAGCAAATGAATAAACAATACAAAAAATTAAATCACCATTCTCGTTTTGGAGAATTGCGACATACTAAAATAATAAGTTGACCTGATAAATTTGGCACAAAGTGAAACTATACCTATTGAATGGTTCAATGCTCATGTCCGTTCATCAATTTGTAAAGCACGTTCTGGATTTTTCCTGAAATAATAAAAGTATCAGATTTTAATCAATATAATATGATTTAGCATCATTCGCTAATCATAGAGTGGTAATTCATCCCTTAGGTATTTTCTACCTTCACACCAATATCATGATCAAGCAGTAATGCAATTCTAATTTTATTAGTGAGGCATGCTTCAAGGCTGACCCTGGAGCGTTCCAAAAACACATTTAAGCATTCAATAAATAATAAATAAATCAAGACTCACAAAAGGTGTATGTGAGTTCAAGCATACCTAATGCGTGCCTCCAGTGCACCTTCAATGCGCTGGAGCTTGAGGTGAAAGCCTCAGAGGTGTTTTTGTTGGTGAGATTACTAGACCAATAAATAAATAATTTATTTTTAAAAAAAAGTCTTTTAACCAAAAATAGCCCATGGA